>NW_025060094.1:0-5758 GCF_019279795.1 Protopterus annectens
CAGACCGAGGTCCAAACTGACCTAAGCCTCTAAGCCAGTCTCCGGTTCACCAGTTCTCAGTGAGGTGTTTTTGCAGCCCCTGTTACCCGCTACTTTTGAGTCGCAGGCCTCTACAGAGACCCATTTGGAGTCAAGTATGATGCAGCGAGATTCTCAAGAGTATTGAACCTGTGGATGTCTCTCCCTTGGATGGGTCCGGAGCCGCTGAGCAGGCAATCGGCTTTGGCGGCGTTTTCAGGCCTCAACATTTTTATATTAAATTGACGCCAGCAACAAAAACAAGGTCAAAACCAACTTCCTTGTCTAAAAAAATGACGCATGAGCCACATGCTCGGGCCCCTGTACCCAAAAAACAGATTATCAAAATGGCTGAGGATTTAATTACCTTGATCAGCCCCCCCCCCCCCCCTTGCTAAGAGGCCTAGGCAAGGCACTGATTATGAATCTTCATATCGGGTTTCCATTTCTTCTGATCAGGAATTTTTTGTTCCACCTTGTGAGGATTCTGATGCAGAGGAATCCATCCCATCTACATCTCCGCCTGAGGATTACTCTTTTGGAGAGACTTTGCATACTTTTAAGGGAACATTTCCACTGGGAGAGTCAGGACTTCTCTGAATGAAAAAAGAGGCTTAGGTATTTCCTTCTTCCTCGGCATAGGCCTTTGGCAATACTTTCCTGTATTAGACGTTGTTGATGATGTGTTCTCGGAATCAAGCATGGCTCCTGATTCCCTGCCTCGCCCTAGTAAAGCTGTGACAGATACAGGGTTCTTGACTCCCCACAAATTTTCAAAAATCTGCTGCTGATCCTGAGACTATTTCTCAGGGTCCCAAGGGTGTAAAGTCCTCTTCAGCCAAAAATCCTACCCCTTCTGATAGAGATTCCAGGGCACTGGATAGGATGCAAGGGAGGTTTATACGCCTGCAACCATGGCACCAACAGTGCTTTAAACTGCCAGTTTCATATGCTTAAATATCAACAGCATGCTGCGGGCTTACTGAAATGGAAAATTATGCTGGATTTGATTTTGTGGAAAATGTATTGCACTACAGGCTTTAGCAGAACAGGCTGGAAAGCATACTCTTGCAATGTGGTTTCCTTTGATTCCTGAGGACCCTTGTAGGGCCACCGCTACTGGATCTGTGATTAGAAGGCATGCCTGGCTCAAGGAGCAAAACGTCGACCGCGCAGCTAAATTGTTGGATACCCCCTTTGCAGCATGATACTCTGTTTGGTAATAAGGCAGAAGAGAGGCTTTAAAGAAAAATGAAAGACCGTTAAATTCCATGCAAACTGTAAAGATTTCTGTAAGTTCAGCCACTCCAGGTCAGCAGGGCACTGGCCTACTAAACACAGTTCTTCCTAGGTCCAACAGAGCCACACAGGCAACCGTGCCCCAGCTCCAGATGCCAATCACAGGGTTCTTACAGGTCAAAGCAATGGGTGCCTCCCACCTCCAAATCTGGAGGAAACAAAGCACAACCTTACAGTAAGCAGTCTCAATGACTTTCTCTACCATCACCAAGCACTTCTTTTTAGTAGCCCCTTGGGGAAACTAGCACTTCATGCTCAAAATTGGAATTTAATTACCTAGACAAGTGGGTATTAAACCTTAGCATCCCAGGGATACAGATTTTCATTTCCATACTTGCCGTTCCAAACGGAGTCGACCTGCCACAAAACCAGTGGGCAGAGGCTCCAGAAACAAGTCATCATGTCCCTATGGATATAGCCATCTTTAACCGGCAAATTCAGAAAAAAGCAGCACGCGACGACGAGACTTTTCCAAACGTTAATTCATGGTGTCCACTACTGGAAGATTTACCAGTCTGACGCTCCTGGACATTTCAAAATTCAAAAATGCTGACTTTACAACAGCTTCTGCCTATGCTAGGCAGGAATGCTTGGTTAGTAACTCTAGATTTAAAGGAGGCATACCTGCATATCCCAATAAAAGGAATCATGCAGAAGATACCTCCGCTTCAAAGCAGGTTTTCAGACACACCCTCTGCACTGTCTTTGGCTTATCTACTGTGCCCAGGGTCTTTACAAAGTGCCTGGCACCAGTAATTGCATTCTGCAGACAAAGAAGCATACAAATTTATCCTTATCTGGACGACGTCTCTATCTAAGCAGAGGACAAGGACACTTCTTCAACATCAGGCATTTGTAAAAAGGCTTCTAGCATGCTTAGGATACACTGTAAATGAAAAGAAATCACAACTGGTACCCTTTCAAATAAGTAGATTTCTGGGTGCAAGCTTGAATGCAACTGCCCAGATGGCTTACCTCACGCCAGACAAACAAAGGCAACTGACAACATACTTCAAACAAATGGCAACAAAAACCCAGTTACCTGCAAGACAAATTATGCAGGCTTTGGGGTTCATGGCATCCTGCATTCTACTAATTCCATGTGCGAGACTGCATATGATCCAACTTCCATGGTACCTAAAAAGTTTATGGAGTCAACATTGTCACAGTTTGGAAACAATGATTCCTCTCATTCCCTGCCTAAGGAGGGAGTTTCTTTGGTGGGCAGAGACATGTCACCAAAACAAGGGTCTGTCATTCACTCTACCCCCTGCCACCCAAACCCTAACTGCAGACGTATAGACTATGCTTGGGGGGCCCACCTAGCAGGGAGATGCATTCAGGGCAAATGGAGCCCAAACCAAATGCCTCTGCATATCAACTCGAAAGAGATGCTAGCTGTTTAGAATGCTCTGACAGCCTTCAAGGACTTGCGTCATCCAGGACAACTATTGATAAAGACAGACAGTGCCACAGTTATCTGGTACATAAACAAGCAGGGGGGTACACATTCCTACCCCCTTTGCAGACTAGCCATGGCCTTACCAAATACATCTTAAAGCTCAATTCCTGCCAGGAAAGGAAATACTCTGGCTGACCTAAGCAGAAATCTTATGGACCCACACGAATGGAAACTGGATCCACTTCAGCATGTTAACACAGAAATGGTGGAGCCCAGACATATATCTATTTGCCTCTCCCCAAAATTATCAGTTGGACAAATTCTGTACAAGAACTCATCAGAAAAAAGCATGGAAAGTGGATGCCTTATCCTTCTGAAGGAAACATATCAGTTCCAGGCTTTTCCCTGGGTTTCTATCTGGTTCATTTAAAAGCTTCTGCATGGAGAAAACCAAATATAATCCTAATTTTCACCGTGGACTGGCCTCTCACACCTGGTACCCACTTCTAAGCAATATGTCTCACCTTCCTCCATGGTACTTGCTTCAACACTCAGACTACTGTCTTAGTGACTATCACCCTCTGCACACCCACTCCAAACACTGAATCTTGCAGCATGGCTAATCAACTACTCATTCAAACACCACTCAGTAAATCTGTGATGAATGTCATTTTGAAGCCAAAGTAGGCCTAGTACTAGAAAAATCTTATGCCGATAAATGGAAGAGATTCTGTGCTTGGAACGGCTAATATGGAATAGGATTTAACAGCCTCCAATTATTCCTCTAGATTTTGGCTACAATATTTTGACTGGAGATACTATCAGTACCATTTTTTCTCACAAACCATGCCTCTGCCAGTCTTGGCTCATTACAAATACAGCCTCCCTTTTCTCATCCTCTACTTAAACAGTGCCTGTGAGGAGCCAAAAACATGCCTCCCTAAAAGAGCACCAACTCCTGCATGGGACCTCAATTTTGTGCTGGAAAAACTCACACCCTGCCTCCTTTTGAACCAGCAGCCACTGTGGATATAAAAATTTCTATCTTGAAAACAGCTTTTCTCTTGGCAGTCACTTCAACAAGAAGGGTTTCAGGACCACAGGTAATACCTCATGGCAGTGGAGCTCTTTTATTATATTTTACCCGACAGGGTGTCCCTCAGACCAATCCTTCTTTTATGCCTAAGGTGGTGGTATCCAGTGTGGTTTCAACCAGACCATCTCGCCTGCCAACATTTTGCAATTCCAAATCCACATGGTATACTAAGGTGATTCTGCATTCATTGGATGTACACAAGACAACTAAGATCTCTACTTAACAGGACCAAATTAAGAAAATCTGAGCAATCCATTGGTAGCATTTGCTGCAGGGTCAGAGGAAGGCCATAAAGCAGACTATTTCTAAGTGGATGTGCCACTGTATTTTGTTTCTCAAGTATTTGCACCATAGGGAAACTGCAGCTCCTGACCAGGGGATCATGACACCTCCACCAGGGCTGCCTCTACTTCAGCAGCTTTTCACAGAGGGGTTCCAACCAAAGACATCTTAGGTGCCGCTACTTGGAGCTCTGTTCATACCTTCATAAAGCATTGTCATTTACCTCTTCTCCAAATCCAGGGCAGGCTTTGCCACTGCAGTCCTTGCAGGACCTTATAGCCGCCCTACTGTTTAATTCCATCCTCCCATCCATAGCTTTGGGGATTCTACCCAATGTAATGACTGCAAAAGCAGCACAAGAAACAGGTATATAGTTGTTTCACTTACCATAAATATAGATGTTCGAGTGTATTCACTATTGCAGTCCTACCGCACCGCCTATTCTTGCACTTTTCTTTCTTCACTATAATGAAAAGCCTTGTGTGTTTGCTTTAGTTGAAGGCAAAGTTTATGTTTCTAAAAGTGCATCTTATGCATATTTACTGTTATTTACTATATATATACAGGTATATATATATATATATATATTTTTTTTTTTTTTAGCTCCCCATTTGGGGGGGGGCACCTGACATCTGGGGCAAGAAAACTGAATAAAATGATGGCCGGGCTGCATGTTTTATACCCCTGATGACCTGACGTCATGGAAGAGGAGACAGCAACTGACACAGGACCCAAGACTTTGTTATTCGGGCTAACTGAGGGCAACCTGCCAGCAGATTACCCAAATGTAATGACTGCAACAGTGAATACACTTGAACATCTACATTTATGGTAAGTGTACATAACTATAGTTTACAAATCATTACAGATGTAAAATACAGAAATTAAATCAGAATAATGTTAGTAAGATGCAAAAATTACATCAGAATTAATTGAAACTGATAAAATAAAGCACAAAATTTACATCAGAACTAATTGACAAAATAAATCTCACTGCAAGAATGACTAATATTCTTACATTAATAGCTTATAGAATTAGAAATGTAAAGTCTTAGTGATATGCAACAACCAAGTGAGACAGAAATAGTGAAAAACAGTCAAGGCATGTTTACTCGGAAATTTAGAAGTTAACAAATTCAAAATTTAAATAACTGAAACTTGTGGTGCAATAGCAGTGAGGAAAATCAAGTCTGTTGTAAATATTGTCATATAAGAGAAGTGCAATGGAGCTGGAAGGTGAAGTGGGCATAGGAGAGGTTCGGATGAGAGGAGGAAATGGATGAGAGGAGTTATCTAAGACTCTAGGGGCAAAGCTAAAGGCTTTAAGATGATCCCTTGGCTTTGTTTAAAGCCCAAGAGAAGCTAGGTGCAACAGTATGTCAGGGGTGCTGCATTCCAGGACTTGGCTATTTTGATAGAGTAGAGGGAGTCACCATGGTAGTTATGTGATTGTGTTATTTTGAGCAGTGGCTTGTTGGAAGACCTAAGGGGGCCTGCACTGTACCTGTGGCTGGAGAAGGGTTGAGATTGCAGGGCAAGTATATGAGTTATGAATGACTTTGTGGGCGATGGTGACTTGGTTTAAGATTAGAAGGTTTGGAATTTTTAGCCAGTTTAATTGTAGGAGAGTGGAGCAGTGATGGGCTTTATGGGGGTTTATT
>NW_025060095.1:0-4857 GCF_019279795.1 Protopterus annectens
AAATGTATTTTTTGTGTTGTATTGTATTGGTATGTGAGGTGCCTCCTTGTGGAGTGGAACCACTGCTGCTGGGGTTTACAGGTACATATCCTGTAGTCAGGCTAGTGTTACATAGCACTTCTATATGTGTGTTTAGCTCCTCGGAGTTCATGTAGCATGCAACTGGGGATACCATCAGGTCCCATTCATGTTGTGTATTCTGCTTTCCTGAGGGGCTCTCACCTGGACATCTGTGATGACGGGGGAGGTTACAGTCAGCTGGGATAACTATGTCTTTTTTTGGGGGGGGGGGGGTTAACCTGCACTGAACCTGACTGCCACAATGTTGCCAATATCTGTGGTTCAGTAAAATTTATTTGTTGTTGTGTACTAACTATGGCAAAAGGGATTTCTGACCAGGTTGCTAACATAACTGAAGAAGGTTTTGGGTTATCTGTAGTGTCCTTTGATTTCCCTCTCAAAGTTGCCCATGGATGTTTGATGGGAAAATAGATCCTTACTAGTGCTGCTCAGACATCCCTTTCCCTTTATGGAATTATGCTCTGTCTTGCAGTAGCTTCCATCTTTGTAATACAATCTGTCTATGGCTGGGGTCCACCAGACAGGATGCTGTCCCTTTGTGGAAGTGTCTTGGTCATATATGGGATTGCATGATCCATGCTTTCCCGGAGATGTCGTAGAAACATTTGTGAAGGGTCAGCATTGTGGGTTGTGTCTTCCACTGGCCCAGTGGGCTGAAAGGATACCATGTCACTGTTACAAAGTGTAAAGTTTGCATTTGCAATGTTATTCACTATAGTCTTTGTGCTGGTGGTGGAGGTGGGATATGTATATCCAGGGAAATTTAGTGTGGGTCAGCTCACAGTAGTTGATGATGTAGCCATACAGTACCTAGATACAAACCCCAGAGTGAGGAGGTGCTCTGGACCTGAATCAGTGTTCTGACTGCTGGGGTTTGGTAGTATGTCGTATAGTGTGCCAGGTACTGTTGCACAGTTGCTGGCTGAGCACTGATACCTGGCCATTTACATGTGTATCCACCAATAGACAGACAGATGCTTTTATGTGAGATATGTTGTTATCAGTCGAGTAGCATTTTAGTATGTGTGCCAAATTCTGCTGACATATTGCTGATATCAGGGTTTTTTCTTTTCAGGAAAATGGCCCCCCAATCCAGCTTCTCCCCGCTGAGGATGAGGAGATACACCAGAGCCTGGTGCGGATTATGCAATACTCTTTTCCCCCAGCCAGAATCAGCAGGAGAGGGCTGCACTGTGGCAAGACCTGGTCCCGGGTAAATGACATGGGAGCATAATAGGACATATGAGCAGGTGCGACATCACTGCAGTGATTTAATCAGAAATGTCCGCCAGCGTCGGGATATCCACAGGCAACAGGTCACACAGGTGGTGGGGTGGCTAACATCCCCACTCACCAGACTGGAGGGACTACTCAGGTGTAGTGGCTCCAGTCCCAACAACAACAGCAGCAGACATGCATTATGATGGAGGCTGGAGCCAGCAGCAAGACTGGCGTGCAGGTAATATGCCATTTTATAGTTGACTGTTGTGTACACTGGTAGTTAATGCATGTGTGAGGTGTGTCCTTGGTTTGTAGCTGTCACATAGTATTTAATGTGCAAGTGTGATTTTCTCAATATCAGCAGCTGACCTGTGAAAGGCGACTGTTGTACTACTGACCTGTATCATACTCAGTAACAATGGCACAGTTGTGCCCACTGACATTAGTTTCTCATTTTGCAGGTCCCTCTGGTATAACAAAAGCAGCCTATCCATGCTGGTGAGTGTGTATTAACAATCCCTTTAATAGTCTTGATAGTAATAGTAATATTGGCTCACTGTAGTGCTCTGTGTATGCATGCAGGTGTTGTGTGTACAACTGTGTGAAATGTGTAAATGTGCATGTGTGCATTTGCATGTGTGCACATGTGCTTGTGTGCACCTGTGCATGTGTGCATGTGTGCATGTGTGCACCTGTGCATGTGTGATGTGCATCACTGGTAATTGTGTGACATTGTAAACTGTGTTTCCTTTTTCCCTCCACAGGTTCTGGTGCTGCTCTGGTGTCATGAGCAGGAACCTGAATCAGGTGCCATGGGGACTGATAATGATGACATCTGTAATGGCACAGGAAGGAAAGGGGCCCTCATTGGTCAGATTGACAGTACACAGCTGTCAACCCCATCAATGCCCGTTATCCTGCCAATACACCCTTTTTACCAATGTCCCTAGGTGATGGAACATAATCATTGACCAGGGTAATGTGGTATCTGTGGCACATGTCCCCACACAGCAGCCATGGGCATGGCCCAGATGGTACCACACAGACAGATGTCCAGGGGTTCTCGTGGGAGCATCCTGGGGTACTCCCCCTGTCCGTGCCACAGAGGTCTTACAACCTCAGCTATGTTTGGGTTCATGCAGGCACAGTAAATAGGGAAAGCGGTACACCAGACAGGGTCTGAGGGCTGACAGCATGTCCCCAAAATGACTGACGTATCGTGACATTGCTGCCATCCGTAATTTCACCGATGTCATAGACGGGGGGGACATATTAGCCCGGTTCCAAACTACATGTCCATGAGCCAAATGGTGGATGGTTGAGGTCGGCGGGGGTATGCCAGAAAACCAGCAGCTGGCAGCCCCGGGGGGAAACAACGGGGCGGCCCCCCAAGTGCCAGCAGCAGCCCCAGCAATGCTGGGTCTGTGCTGTCATCAGCCCCCCAGGAGCCCCGGGCCGTGGCTTTGGCCAGGCCTGACAGGGATCTGTGTCCAGTCAAAAACACCTGCTTCTGATGACAGTACCCAGTCTGGGTTGGTAGCGGATACGGTCCGTTGCACCCCTGCAAGGCACAGGTACCGTGTCCGTGGCCAGAGACACTGATCTGTATGACCTGGCAGGTACAGTCTGTGGCTGTCCACAAACACCAGTATATGGCAGCCATGAGGTGGAACTTTTGCATCCATACACACATGGACAACACCTAGGGCTACCCGCCCCCCACTGCATCAACATTGCCCCACCTTTCTGCTGTCCCTCACCAAAACACATACATGTCAATTGGTGGTATCGGGGGTGACTCAGGCATACCAAGTTCACACCCTGTGCATATGATGAAACTGTGCAACCTCCTGCAATCTGTAACATCAGTGCTGGTACAGGTTAACATGTTGCTGATGCACAGGGTGACTAAAAGATGTAGTAAAGTATCATGTTGTTAACAGTACTGTGTGCTGATATAATTGTGGGTTTTACAGCATGCCTGACGCAGTAAGGGTATGATTGTCATGTACTGTTGTCTACACCCATGGTAAGTACCATAGTGTATCATCTGCACATGTTGGCATACTGGTGGTAAGGGTGTCAACAGAAGGCTACATACATAGGTAGCACAGGGGATAAGGTAATGAAAAATATTACGATGGACATGTAAACTGCAAGTGGCATGTTGCCCACACTGGACTCTGCAATGCGGATGTTTGAGGATGTTAATATGTGTGCAGTATACACGACTGATACAGGAAAACAGGAGCACCCTAGCACTGCAAGCTCACATCTCATACCATGCTAGACAGCCCCAACACACAAAACTAACTGTCACAGTTGGGAGAGTCCCCATACATGTCAGGGATACTGTGGTGGCAGGCCAGGTAGCATACATCCTACTAAGTATGGAACCACTCAGTGAAAGCTCAGTGTCTGTTATTTGACATGTGTATTACTGCAGGTATGAGCACATGGGTTTCCATCCAGTTATTGTACATCCTGACAGTACATGGTCTGTACACTTGTGTGCGCTGAGACTGGACCCTAGCCATCTGACCTTTTTTCCATGTACATGTGCATAGTGCCTGCATATTTGCAGTGTTACCTACTGGAAGTGGTACAGCTTGTTTGATGTACAATGGACTACATGCAGCCCTGCTTACTGTAGCTTTGTTTGCATGCATGTTTGCTTGCATTACCCTGGAATACTGATCCCACCTGCAATGCAGTTACAGAGCTTCTGTGGACTCCTAGTGACATCTGCATAGCTTACTATATGTATGTCCATGTCTCACTTGACAGAGTCACTGTTTGTCCTGTTCACATGATTGCCTGTGACACATTTCATATGACTTACCTGGCATTTGTCCACGTGAGCAGTCATATATGCCACTGCTAACTAATCACAGGCACTAACCTCACATACTCACCCCCTGTTGAACCACCTGCTTGCTAGGGTTGGCTTCCCCCTGTCACCCCTGGGGTTTCGATATTGGCAAAGGCTCTTGCTACCCCCCTAGTGCCTTTGTTAGGGAGGCTCAAAGACAAACCCACCTCATAGGTATCACAAGGGATAAGAAACTAAGAGTAATGCTACCAACCCCAAGTCTAAACCTCAAAATGCCACCAAAACTCTTTATGGAGAATGATACGAAAATCCCGGGAGGGGATCACTGATCAGTATTAGCACGGCACAAAAATCAACCAAGAAAATTTCACAGGACACTGGATAAACCAACTTTCAGTTATGGGAACCTGGGTGGTAATTCCCAGATATGCTCAGGAGCCCTTCAAAGAAACAGAACCCCCCAGACATTGCCAACATTGGGTACGGTTCCCCTCCCAGGGGAAAAATTTTTTCCCAGCCCGGGCTCCCACATCTCAGATGTGGTGGGACCCCCCCCCAAAGCAGAAAACACAGCCAAAGGGACCAAATGTGGGCTGTTCCACATGAACTAAAAAGGGCTAAAAAAACTAAAAATACCAATCCCCCCCGGGGGGAAACTCAGGGAAATTTAAGGCCCCCCCCAAAGAATTTGGTTTCAAACAAAAAAAATTTTGGTTTTTCCT
>NW_025060096.1:0-5149 GCF_019279795.1 Protopterus annectens
TATTTTTAAATTTTCATAAGTGTTTTTATTAAATGATCAAATGTTATATCCATATATATACATTATATATATTGTATATTATTCATGTAAGAGCTCTAGATATAATAGAGCGACAAGTTTATTTGCATGCTAAGAGTTTGGGGTTTTAAATAGAAGTCAGAAATTTTGTACTAGAAGTCAGTAATTTTAAAGTGTTTAGTGGGACAGTAAATGGATTATGGTTAGACTCTACTATCCTACTATGTATCAAAATGTATACATTATACATATTTTTTATATAACTAGACTTCTTTCATATACTCCTTATATTTAATGTTTTGATATGGTTAGGAAAGTTATGAAAGTAATGTATTATACCTTTAAATCTTGTGCATAGGATTATTTTCCTGCCAAAGTAGTATATTTAAATATGGGGTTAGTAGTGGTAATTAGATGTCTGAAGCCTATGTAAAGCTACCTGCATTTTTTGTCTGTGGAATAAAATCAGATTTTGGAGCATTGGAGTCGTTTCTGATCTCTGTTATACATTGGAGACTTGGATATATGCTGAATTCTGCATTACAGTTAGCGTCAGTATTTGGTTTACCTACCCTTAGTTTAACTATCAACTTACATAGAGTTGTTTTATGTTAGGCAAACCATTGTCAAGTCTGTTAACAATGACACCGTGACATAATAGCCTAGATATGAATGTGGGACATCATCTAGGTTAGCATTGTGATAGCAAAGCCTACTGTGCAATCAACTTACTTGTCTATGCATGTAAATAAGTTGTACATGTTCTACTTGTGTGTAGTATCAGTTTCAGTGCATTAAACAGACACAAATATTTCTAGGCATTGATTGTTGCATTGCCATGACAATTATATGGGTAGTACAATAGGCATGAGTATCAGGTTGTAATCAGAGAAGTGTAAAACTGTGTTATGACCATCTGTCCATGGCAAACACAAACAGCTATCTGAACCCCTACATACAGTGGATATCAAGAGTGTACACACCCCTGCTGAAATACCAGGTTTGTGTACTATACACAAATGAAAGTACAGGAAATATTGCCAAAACATTTCCCACCTTGAATGTGACCCATAACCTCTACAATTCTATTGAATAACAAATATGTTAGGGGAGAAAATATTAAACATAGAACATGTACTATAAACTGGTTGCATACATGTGCAGACACATAAATCACCACTTGGGTGATGCTCCTTCTGCAGTAATGACAGCATTCTCTTATTGGTTACACATATGCCATCAATTAACAAAACTGTGGATAACCCCAAATAATGTTCAACTGTCCTAGTAGGATATATTCGACATTTACCCAGCTGCATGCCACAGCAATAGACATGTTTGGCAGACAGCTTACAAAGCACTGAAGGGATCTCATTGTGGAAATGTATCTGTCAGGAGAAGAGTAGATAAAGTGTCAACAGCATTGGGTATACCGTGCAATACAGTGCAGACAGTCATCAGACAGTGGAGAAGACATGGGACAACAGTGACACTGCAAACACCTGGACGTCCAGACAAAATAGATGACATGACAAAATGACAACAGGACATGGAGACTCCTAGGGGACCTTCAGCAACACTGAATGAGCTGCAGAAATGATTGCCAAGTACTGGGTGTGCACCACAAGTGACAACAATCTTCTGTATTCCCCATATGTCTGCCCTATGGGGTAGGGCTGCTAGGTGGAAGCCTTTTCCTACACAGACAAATGTCCATGGCTTTGCAAACATTGCCAAAGAGTACAGCAAGTCTCCAAAAAGCATGCTGGACAATGTGTCATGGTCTGATGACCCACAACTGGCCCACAACTCCAAGGGGTATGTTTGGCCCAACACAACATTTTGCATTACCAAAAGAACACCATTCCCCTGGTGAAGCATGGTGGTGGCAGTGTCATGCTGTGGGGTTGATTTTCAGAAGCTGGAACGGGGTCCTCTACTCACGATGGAGGGACTTATGAACATTTGCAAATACCAAGCATTTTTGTTCCCAAACCTCCAGTCATCATCTGAAAGCTGAAGATGAAGAGAGATGTTATCTGTTGACATGACAATGACCCCATGCATACATCCAAATCGACAAAGGAATGGCTTCACCAGATGGAAATTACAGTTTGGGAATGTGCCAGCCAGTGGCAGACCTACATCCAATAGAATATTTGTGGGTTGCTCTGAGTAGGCCTGTGCACAAGTGATGCCCTCACAAATTGATGTATTTGTAGCACTGTTGCAAGGGAGACTGGGCAATTATTATCAAGTACAGATATGCCATGATAATAGACTCTGGCATAAGACAACTGAATGCTGTAATTATCTCAACAGGTGCTTCCACAAAGTATCTGTTTAAGGGTGTGTACACTTATGCAGCCAGCTCATTGTACTGACCTCAATCTGCACATGTTTTCCCACAACAGATTGTTAATTTTTCAATGGAATTGTACAGACTATAGGTCACATTAAACGCATAATTGTTTTGAAATGAATTATTGTGGTATCAAGTTACAATATCAGAAAGAAGGCATTGTAACAGGGGTGTGTACACTTATATATCCACTGTAGCTGTATGGACTCAGCAATACCTGACCTGTATAACCCACCTCAACGAAGGTAGAGTAATCTCCTTTGGTGGAAAGCAGCAATACACAAACCACATGATAGGTTGCTATATTGCTGTGCAGGGCCACATAGGTGCAGATAACAACTTGGACGCATATCCACCTCTATCTGAACAAGCATGTGAGGTCACAGGTGACTCCATGTAAGGCTAACTATGGGTGCAAGTCACACTGCCAAGGCTAGTGACAAAGGTTTCTCCACATATGTTGTCAATCTCAGAGGCAACAACATAATTCACCCTATACTGGTGTTAAATCACACCTCATACACACATGCCATGGCTATAGGCAGCCTGCATGAGACAGGTTAGGTGTGAACATCACCCCCTTCCCCCCATCCCTTGGGAAAACACCCCTCCCCTCATCAATGGTGAGCAGGTACATATTGCCTACTGAAAGGCAACCAAGTCTCCATGGGGCCTGATAACATCCCTGTCTGCATCCTACATGAACCCCAAGTGCTCACAGTCCATCACACACCATAGTCAAACACAGCCCAAAATAAAACCATCCACATGGAAGATGGCCACTGTCATCCCTCTACACAAAAATGAATGGGGAATAGAGGTTTATGAAATTTAACTGTCCATCATTGGGGAATATGACACATCAGGGCCAGGAGTGCAATGCAAGCTAATATTTGCTGATAGTTTACAGGGTTGGGTGTAGTTTGAGTGGGCAACAAATATCCACTGTTGTGTGCAATTTCCCCAATTTACAACTGTTGACAACTGTATGGGTGCTATATGTGTTTCACTGTTTATGTCTTCCAGGGGGGATGCACACCCAGAAATCCCCCCTACAGCAGCAGAAACAGCTGAAAATTGACAACATCAGCCATTATGTGTCATGTTTGGCCATGACCAGGAACATCTGGGGAGGGACCCCCCTTGGAATGACCTAGTCCACAGGAAAAATGTGCCTGCACACAAGAACCTATGAGCAGGTCCAGCATTGTACGACCTCATAATGCCCAAAGGGCTGCTGCCATAGAGAGGACAGCCACGGTGGGGCCAGCCATGGGCCCCACTGACCCCCACCACCTGTTGCCAAATACAGCATTGTGGATGTGGGTGCCCCCACAAAATGGATGAGGAATTTTCAGGAAGGGCCCCTAGTGAACTTTATAGAGTACTTTAGCATACATGTTGTATCTGTAAAATATCTACATGCATATGTCAGATAAGATAGTAGTTGTGGAAGGGTTTGGTAATGCACATAAGTGCACATCTATGGTATGGGCAGCATATGTCATATTTTTGGGGGGTGTACTTTTAATGTGCAGAAATGCTTCCCCTTCCCCCCTGTGAGTCTGCTGACAGTACCTCTCCCACACCTATTTAGCCCCCCTGGTCTACAAGTGGGACAGCAGCCTGTAGCTGGGGAGTAATTGTTTTTTTGTTTGCCAATACACACCTAGCCATATTGCTTATGTCCATGTTCACTGGGGGTGGTGTAACTGTAGTGCATCACAGTGGTCACCAAGGGCCTATCTGAAGGGTAATGCATTCCTGCATACCTCACAACCTGTCAGTGAAGACTCTGGACAGAGACCAACAAACTGGGGGGCAAATGGCTATGGTAGGGACATGTATGACACATTAATCCATACAGTGGATACCACAGTGTACACACCCCCGTCAAGATGCCCAAATGTTTCTGATATATAAATAAAAAGACCACAATATTACATTCCACACCTTTTCCAACCTGTAATGTGACCATAACATGAAAAATTCTTGTAAAACCAACAATATGTTACCACCAAATATGGGTATACAAACCTTACAATATGCTGGATGCATATTGTGCCCCCTCCAAAAACATTGTAGCAGCTTTGTGCTGACACATTCACTCTGCTTTTACACACCTGCCATGACAGGGTCAATGTAACAATAATAATGGTCCCCTGTTAGAGGTGTATTCATGACATTTGCCAGTTGCCTGTACCAAAGCAGCCATTTTCACACACTTACAAAGCATCATAGGATCTAATTTGAAAGGTATCAGCAAAGGGGGACAACACATTAACAGCATTGCATATACCATGGAACACAGTGGAGACGTCATCAAAAGGTAGATTAAATATGGGACAACAGTGCTGTTTTAAAAAAACCCGATGTCCCTTTCCCAAAAAAGATGGAAAGGCATTTGAAACTTCAGGGGGGTGCCAGGAGACATCGCAACACTGAGGGACTTGCAGGACTCTCTGGCAAGTACTGGTTGTGTAGTACATGTGGCAAACCCTGGATTTTGCATAAGTCTGGCCTTGGGGTAGGGTCAGTAGTAGAAGCATTTACCCCCAACCAAACACCTGCGGGCTGTGTACAAGTAGCAAAAAATACCAGGGTTTCCCCAAAAGGGATGTGTTGAAAGTGTAATGGGGTAATGAGACCAAGGGTTCCCAAAAACATTTAAAAAACCCCCTTATCCCCTACAAAAACCCTTACCCCCCCTAATGGGTGGGACAAAAAAAACAAAAAAACCACTTTCCCCCCCCCTTGGGGGGGAAAAAA
>NW_025060097.1:0-4260 GCF_019279795.1 Protopterus annectens
AGTAAGGTTGGGCGTGCATTGACAAAAGGCAGGGAGTTAAGAGCTGGATCTTGGCAGAGTTAAAAGATGTTAAGATTTACTGGGTGTGACGAAATTGGACAGGATTACTGGAATAAGTATATTAGAGGTCAGCCCAAGGTTGGAAGGTTTGGAGACAAAGCCAGAGGCAAGATTACATTGGTTTGGACATGCTGGGAGGCCTGGTATATTGGGAGAAAAAGATGGGGATGAAGCTACCGGGTAATCAAAGAAGAGCTAAGATAAGGTTTACACCGGATGTGGTGAGAGAGGACATGCAGGTGCCTGGTGTGACAGAGCAAGATGTAGCGGACAGGAAGAAATGGAAACATATGATCCGCTGTGGTGACCCCTAATGGGAACAGCCGAAAGATGATGATGATGATGATGATGATGTTGATTCATTTAGCATCTTTGTTATGTTCCACAAGATTTTCATAAACATACCTCTCAACCTCTTAGAGCAAGAAATCTGGACAAAAGTATAAACAAAAAATGGGACAAAAGCCCAGACATAGGGACGTTTTTTTTTAAGCTAATACTGCAAACTTAGAAAGTTAGTAGAATAACAGGTTTTACATTTGCATGAATTTTCTGAAGGGTATGAAGTCTGAAACTGAAATGTCTGTCATTATTTTCTAACTTCATTCTTTAATGATTTGCCACTAACCACACTTTGAAAAACAGACCAAAAATATGAGGCAAAAATCTGGACATTCTGTGAAAATCTGTACAATTGAGAGGTATGTATCATGAATACTTCTCCAAAGTGCATGTATATTTCTTCTTTTTTATACGGTCTTTCATTTCCTTTGATTCCTATTAAAACTTTTTGTCATCAATAATTGTATTTTTTCCTTCTCCTTTATATTTTATCTGTGAATCTTCTAGGGTTTTCCCACCTGTGCTGAAGGATTTGCAACTATTTGCAGGCAGTGCATGATATATCCAGGTCTGTTCTAATACTGTGCATTGCTTTTAATACGTCTATCTTTCTTAGTATTTTTGTTGAGTTGTTCCCTCTTCTATATTCTTCTAATAGTGACACTTCTTGTCTTAATTGGCACATAGTTTTCTCTGTTTCTGGCCTGCATGATGGCATTCGATTTTTCTCCATCTCCCTCCTGCTTTTCTGTGTTTTGTGGGAAACTTCTATTGTTATATTGCATGGATCTCTGGACGATCTAATTGCTGTGTTCATTTGTTTTATCAAACTTCTGACTTTTTGGGTTTTATTGATCTTCTGTGGTCTATTACTTTCATTAATCTTAATATGCCAATCTATCTCTATTAAATCAAGCAACTCTTCTCTTAGTTCTTTTTCTTCTAAACTGAGGGCACATTTTTTTTTTATTTTCCATTTCCTGTGGTACATTCTCTTCAATTTCATCCTGTGCCATCCGTTGCTCTGTCATATGGGAACTCACTGGCCTATCACTCCTCAACATTGACTGTGTCAGAGTTTCCATGGTTTCCTGTTCCTTCCCTTGCTGTCCAGCTTCAAGTGATCATTTATACTGGTTTCCTTTGGCTCCATTGAGAGTGACTGTATGTGTTCATAGGTACATAGGTTGTTATAGATTTACAGGAGATTATTAGGCTAATGGTTAAAAGCCCTTAAAAGCCTAGCCAATATAACCCAGTTTAACCCAATATATGGTCCCTCAGGACAAGAGGATGGCATGTATTTATGCTTATGGATGCAGTATCTTGCAGATTGGCCCTGTCCATAAGGGACATAGGCCCTACCCCAGGTAAGAATTTGTGATTCTCCATCCATTGATCCAAACTGCATTTGAAGAAGGCAAAGGAAGGGCTCTGCTTAATGTGAAGAAGAAGCCTGCTCCAAAGAAGGGGAAATCTCTGAGACACATTTCTGTCTCTCCAGCATGTTGTGTTTGAGTTGTTGACTAAGTTTAGATCCCTAGATTGAGTGACCCACATAATGTTTGACTTGCAGACGTGTAGCAGCTCCATTAGGGCTGGATTTGTGAGTGCCTTATAGATTATGCATAGGTCACCCCTTAATAGTTGGTAGGAGACAGAGTAAATGCATAGAACTCTTAGTCTAGCTGCATAGGACATGTTGTTTACACCCTGTTCTTTGTTTGTGTGGAACATCTGAGGTCGCACCAGCTGCTTTGAGTGGCTTGTCAAGTACAAGCCAAATGGTGAATTGTACTCAATTATTGGTCTAATAAGGGCTGAGTACAGTGGGACTATAATTTCCTTGGATCTGGATGCCACACCTTTACTTATAAGTTGTGCCACATAAAAGGATTTCCTCACCACTGTGGACACATGGCAGTCAAAGTTCAGGCCACTATATATCTGTGTACCTCAATCTCTCACTTCTGAGTCTACTCTTAGGGGTGTGCTATTGCTGCTATAATTTGCATGGGTATTTGACTTGCTAAAGGGTATGATAATGCATTTTTTCGCATATAGTTTTAGATCATGGTTCTGGCACTAATCATCTGTCTGATCTAGACCCTCTTGAAGGATGTCTATATTGTTGGGGGATTCAGTGATTGCCCCCTACTTGCACTCATCAGCAAATGTTGTCATCTAGAAGCCTTCCATATTAGCCTTGACTTCAGAGAAGTATACTCTGTACAGGAGTGGTCCCAGCAATGAGCGCTGCAGCATATCACTAGTAAATGTCCTCTTGCTTGATTTGGATTCACCTACTTTAATCACGTGTCCTGTTCATGAGTCACTTGGCTATCCATCTGGTGATGTAGGCATTTAAGTCTCAGTTTTGTGAGTTTATTTATGATACCTGAGTAGGGAATTGTGTCAAATGTCTTGGCCAGGTCAACGTAGGCAGTATGTTCTGTTTTACTCTCATCCATGGTCTTAGTGACTTTCTCAAAGAATTTACCAACTTCAGTAGGCATGACCTGCCCTTGACAAAGCTGTGGGTTGTGTTCAGTGTCTGGAGATTTCCTATATCATTATTAATCATGTCCAATGATTATTCTTTGCATGGCCTTACATATAAGACCAGTCAAACTTATGGGTCTGTAATTTTCCAGGTCAGTAGATGGTCCCCCTTTATGCAGAGGGATGTCTGTTGCTGTCCTCCACTCTATCAGGACAAAGCCAGTCCAGAGTCTATGGTTAAACAGAGATCCAATGGGCAAGTTAAGTCCTGATTTAAGCTGTTTAAGAGACAACCTGGTATATTGTCAGTCTCCATTGAAGCCATGTTTTTACCTTTAGAAAGCGCAGTGGCAACCTGTTCAAATTTGACCTGAATTTGTTAGCCGGAAGATCTGAGTATAGCTGACATCATCTACAAGTAATTTAGTACATTGTTAGGTGTTGTTGCTGAGACTGCGAACATAACTGAAAAATGTCTTATCACTATCATTAGCTTTGGAAGCTATTTTTACCTCAAAGTCTGCTTTCAGAGACTTGACTGGTTCCCTGATTCATTTGTTTAGACTAACAATGGACTGTTTGCTCTCTTGTGCACATTTCCTGTTACTTCTCGACAGGATTTTCTTTCTATTATTTTACAACCTATTCATACCAGGGGTCCACCAGGATGGCTTGTTTTTGTGGTCTGACCTGGGTTTATTTTAGTCTGTTACTGCTGTTTCTATGTAGTTGTTTATACTTTTGTGTATGCCTCTACATAGGTTTCAGTGTGTTTTCTGGATTTGAGGGAGTTTAGAAACTAGTTATGCCATCCCTTAATAGAGGTAATTTACCTTAAAGAAGTTCTTAACGTTTTTGGGATTAGGTAGGAGAATTAGCTTTACCTTTATTTCAAGGGAGGCCACTTTGTGATCTGATATTACCAGTGAGAAAAATCACATTAGGGGGATGGGGGAGTGCAGCACTCTCCCATATTTGTGAGTACCAGATCTAGGATATTTGCCCCTCTAGTGATAGTGCAGACTAGATGCTCCAGGGCATTTGTAATTACAAAGTCAAGAAATCTTTGGGCCTGCATGTTACTGGTCATGTATACCTCCCAGTATAATGTAAACCAGGTTTCAGTAACTGCACAGACGTCAGCATTCTCCAGGGTGAGGAGAGCTTCCATGGAGTGGAGTTTCTTTTTGAGATTCCTAGCACTGAGCAGTATCACCTTTAGCTTGTCCTGAGTAGCTTTTGTCATGTTAGAAGGTTTTTCTGTTTGGCAATGCCTACAAAAGGCACTATGGGGTAGATAATGTTTTGGTCCATATCTGAAAGCCTTTGGAACTATTGAACCCTTTATGACAATAG
>NW_025060098.1:0-5239 GCF_019279795.1 Protopterus annectens
CTTCAAAATTTTTTTTTAAAAAAAGTTTGCCATGATGTCACAGCTTCCTCAGAAAAAGACAAATAAAACAGCTAAACTGGTCTGTTCAAATACTCATTAACGGGGTGACAAATAATTGCATCCTGCACTAATTTGTCTTAAAAAAATAATAAATAAAATCATGAATAGTCATAAAACTCCATTGAATTATCTATAAATATTTTGATAAAAAATCATAAAAATATTCACATATTTTACATTAATAACATTGTAAATATTATGCATTAAACCCACAAAGTAATGTACATATAGGTATTACCTAAAGTAGCTCTTTAGTTTAAGAACACATGAAATGTTACAGTTCTCATTGTGGCCATCTAGCCTAATTGCATCTAAATTCAACTGCCATAAAAGTTGACACATCAAGAACTGTCTAAAAGGGGCCTCCTATCAGTTAAGGTACTTGATCAATACCCATAAAACTAAAGAGTGGTCAGGGTTACTGCTAACATGTTTTGCCAAGGCATTCTCTAAAGAGGTTTTTTATAGAATAAAGATGCTGATATACTCTCTCTTTTAGTTTTGATTGGTTTTCCTATGTAAAAGGAAGGGCAGGAATTACACAAGCTGTACACCACTGACTTTGAATCACAAGTAATCCTCTGCTTAATGTTGTATTTTTGTTCCTAACTATAAAGGAATTTCAGTTCTCATCACTTTACACATGTTGCAGCATCCACATTTAAATGAACCTCTAGGTCTTATGTGACCATAAGTGTTAGAAGTGTGCTGTAAAAGTTCTTTAAAATTATTACTTCTCCTGTAAATTACATGGGGCTGACCTAACTTGTCAATCAAATTAATGGAATTAATAACTAGTGGCCATTTTTTTAAGATAATGGCCCAAATTCCTGTTAATTCAAATTAAATTGAGTTATAAAACTTAAAAAAAAATTCTGCTGATTTAATAAGGAATTTTGGTGTGCTAGTTCATTATCAGTAATAGACCTACCTACATTAGATTGGTCAAGTAGTGGTTTATACAACCCTTTTGTTCTTTTAGTGTCAACTTCATTTATAAGCCCTCTAAAGGGGGACAGGGTATCCACGGTTTGTAAACATACCTTTCAAAATTGGCACTCAGCTTTGAAATCGCTGTAAGTGCTGCACATCCTGCCTGCACCAGTTGTCCTTTGACAATAGATTTTTCTGCCTAGGTGGATGTAAACTAGTGTAGTGCAGGAAAGAGTTGCAGTACGTCTGTTTCCTGAAAATGCCAGACAAATAAATCTCTTCATCTATTTCTTTAGTTAGTCTAAATCCAAGTAGTCTGTTTCTACTGTTGAAAACCTATAAGTAAATTTTAACCATTGTGTAGAATTGTTCAAATAATCTACAAAAGTTTTGCTTCAACTTCATTCCCTTTAAAAGGATAAATATGTGTCCAAAAACCTAGTGTAATATTTTATCTTCTGCATTACAGTTTCATTAGATAGTATATAAAGGTTTTCCCAAAGGCTACAAAAAAGTTGAACTGGCTCCATGAGGCCATGGCTATTCCACATTTTGTAAATAGAATTTATGTTCAAAAAAAAAAAGTTTGATGACAATACTATCTCAACAGTTCTGTTACAACATCAATCTCCACTTGTGGTGCATTTAAATCTTTAAGAAGCAGTTGAATCCATTCAACTGCCTCATTGAGGATGGATGTGTATAAATCAATGACATCTACAGTCAAAAGTTACACTCAAGGTCAAACTTAATACTGTTGATGTCTAAGACCAGGAGTCTTTACAAATAGTAGGTATTTTCTTTACATATTTTGATAGAATACTATCTATCAATTTTGAACAGGTAGGTCATAGAAGACCTACCATCTATTAATCCCTCATGGGAGGGTTCTTTTGGTCTTTTGTATCTTGGGTATTCCGAACATTACAGGCAACTTTGGCTGAATAATGTCAATGTAATTATATGTCTCTAAGTCAATTTTGCCTGCTAAGAAAGGTCACGGAAATCCCCCAGTCGACCTTGAACTACATTAATCTCATTAAGGGAAGAAGTAACATAGGCGTCAGATGATAACACTTGCATCATTTTTCTGTATATTGAACTTGTCGAACACTACCAAGCCCCTCCTTTGTCAGGTTTCAAAAACCTGACAGTTAAAACAGGTTTTTAACCATTCACGTTGTGCAAATGAAATATTCATCTCTTCAAAGTACTACTTGATTTTTGTGTAGAAAACAGATGTCTTATATCTAATTCCATTTGTTCAAATAGTAAAAAGTTTTGTTTTTAGGAGGGTTAAAAAGCTAGTCAGTTTCAATTTGTCATTCACATTTGTTGTTTCATTGTTAAAATATAATTTTAAATTTAACTTTGTAGCATTTCAGATCAATCAAAACTTTAGCTAAACTTCCATAGGTACTTGGTATAAAGTATATCCCAGAGCTAACAATTCAACTAGATCAGAATCTAGTTCCAAAGATGAAAAGTTGTAGATAATAAAATCTTTCCTTGTGTTAGTGTGTATAACAGGGCCTTGCAGAAATCCCTCGGACATATGGGAGAAACATTGTCTTTTAAAGTTTCCTCCAGTAAAATTCCCCCCTTTTTTCTTCTGTTGGTTCCCTAAAAAACTTTATCTTAGCTCTAAAGGAACCTGCTTATTCTGGTCAGTTCTCCTGGTCCTCTTTGGTTCTTATAGTTGTAATTAACAGCAGTGGACCCTTTTAACCACTCTTCTAACTTCCTGTCTAGGTGTAGTAGTAAGGTGTTCCCCATTTTCACCTTCCAACAGAATTAATTCAGCATTAACAGAAGTAGAAGGCCCATTTAAATCAACAGTATTGGACCCTGCACTTGGAATGTTCAAATGGGAATAGGCTTGGTTAGAAAAGTAAGCTGTTCTGTCCCTTACTAACTTCTTATTTTTGTTAATTTTTAATTTAAGTAACAATGCATCAATGCTAGAAAAATCGATCATAGTCTATTTAAACTGCAAAAAGTATTAGTTTTAATTTCTTCATCCAAAACATTCACTTCAGAAATAAGAGACAAAATGTGCATATGTAATGTTTAACTATCACATTTAGCAATGTAACCCTGTTCCTGAAACAAACATTTCAATTCTGAAAAGTACACTTGGTCCAACAGTAGTCCAGAAGGAGTAAAGTTGTTCCTAAGGCCTTTTGGAACCAGTTTCTCATTTAAAGATTGCCTAAAATAAGCAGGTTCCAGCTGCAGTTTTTTTAAATTTTAAACAACAATGTCAAGTACCTTTAAGGGCACTAAACCAGTTGTTGTCATTTTCTTGAACAGGAAAAGAACTGACAGTTGACCCAGTATTAGCGCCTGACAAAAAGCAGCGGGTTCTCTTTATTAATCCAGTGGGTTTAAGGTTCGTTCCTCCACTGGCTCCGTACTATGCCCCCCGTTTGAGTTAGATGCTGGTGGTGTAATTGGGTTAGCATTAGTTACTGCAGCATAACTAGTAGAAGGGATCCGAAGATGCATGGAGTTGAAGGAAACAAGTCCGTTTCCCTACTGGTAGAAGCAGTAGTGTTTTGAACAACAGAACTTCCTGCCTGTTGTTTATTCAATCGAGGAGGCAGTCCTCTAAGCTGTTGGGCTGCAGGAAGTCGTCAGACCCTTCGAGTCAGAAACTGGAACAGCATTCCCGGGTTTTCAATAGTTTCAGACTTTTCTTTTCTGTTAAAAATTGGAAGTTGCTCTAAAACATCCATACGAACATGTAAAGCTTCCAATTTTGTGAAATGGAAGCCAATAAAGAAAATAAATCTGCTTCATTTATTTTCATGAATAGCTGTTAGACAAAAGGGTTTGGACTAACAGGACTGGCAGGAGTGCCTGAATCCATGGCAATCAACAAACAGTCAAAAATGAGCAAACAAACTTGTAAAAATGTGTAGAAACAGGCAACCTGATGTCCAGATAGTCAATACTAACCACAGGAAACAAAGTCCAAGTTTCTTCTTTAACGTAAAAGTGTTTTATTTTTCAAAAAGACAACGTTTTCGCCGTGACCCCTGTCACAGCTTCCTCAGAAGAAGACAAATAAAACAGCTAAACTGGTCTGTTCAAATACTCAGTTAACAGGAAGTGACAAATAATTGCACATCCTGCACTAATTTGTCTTAATTAAAAATAATAAATAAAATCATGAATAGTCATAAAAAACTCCATTGAATTATCTATAAATATTGTGTGATAAAAAACATCATAAAAATATTCTTACTAGTACATTTACATTAATAACATTGTAAATATTATGCATTAAACCCACAAAGTAATGTGCATATAGGCATTACCTAAAGTAGCTCTTTAGTTTAAGAACACATGAAATGTTACAGTTCTCATTGAGGCCATCTAGCCTAAATGCATCTAAATTCAACTGCCATAAAAGTTCGACACACTCAAGAACTGTCTGAAAGGGGCCTCCCCTATCAGTTAAAGGTACTTGATCAATACCCATAAAACTAAATGGTCAGTTACTGCTAACATGTTTTGCCAAGGCATTCTCTAAAAGAGGTTTTTTTATAGCATAAAGATGCTGATATACTCTCTCTTTTAGTTTGCGAAGAAACTTGGACTTTGTTTCCTGTGGTTAGTATTGACTATCTGGACATCAGGTTGCCTGTTTCTACACATTTTTACAAGTTTGTTTGCTCATTTTTGACTGTTAATTCTATATTTAATAACCTACAATGTATATAATTGAAAGTTAGGCAATTGTAAATATTGTATATAGTTGTTTAAAATTATATTTAAAAATAATATGTAAATGTTATTTTAATTGAAAATATAAACATTTTTGAGAAAAAAAGAAAGTACTTTGATGTGTTACATCTCCTGACTGAGTGTGTGTTATCCAGCAAGTAAAAGGACATGGCACCCTGTTCCATCCCTGAAGTAGGCAAATAAATGTTTAAAGTGCCTCTTTTGCTATGTTCCCCATTGGACGCCTGCAACAACTGTAGCGTAAAGGGAATACCATGCCTTATACACATGGCCTGTATGGACAGATGCCACTAATTCCGCTGAATACCTGTATCATGCTGTCAATGTAGGTGCAAGCACAACCTCAGTTACATAGCCAGATCTCACCAAATGAGGTCAGGAATGCTACATCAGAAGAAAACAATCTGTCTACACAACATGGCCCAAAAACCTCAAGTACACTTCCACACATCAAAGAGCATGCGTGTGGGACATGTGCACAACCCAGACACTG
>NW_025060099.1:0-5374 GCF_019279795.1 Protopterus annectens
ATCATACAAGGATATACATTTTTGAGCTTCAAGAGCAGAGCACACCTACAAATCTGCAGTCTGTAGCTACCATTCCATCTATATACAGTGTAAGAAGGAATCAGTATTGTAAACTAAACAAGGATATATATTTTGAGCTTCAAGAGCAGGAGCACACTCAAGCAAATCTGCAGTTCAGGCTACCATTCCATCTATACAGTGTAAGAAGGAATCAGTATTGTAAACTAAACAAGGATATACATTTGAGCTTCAAGAGCAGGGTCAGTCCACCCAGGCATTCTTACTTGTATGTTTTATGAGAGTGAAGTGATGCATGGCAGTATTTCTTAGTAGTTCTCATCTTAATAAACTAATTGTTGTAGCCTTTTAGCCTTTAGCCTTTGCCCCCCGAGCAGCAGTAAATTCAACCGTCCAGTAGCCAGTATAGATTTTAATTCACATCCCTGTGACTAAATTAAATTAACCATCACAGCTCCTCTCGAAGTTCTTTTCTGCTCTTAGTTTAAAATACTTGAGGCCTACTCTGTTTATTTGCATCTCTATACATTCCCTTCATTGCTAATGTGGCCTCACTCTAATCTGCACACAAACCTCTCGGTTACTAATCAGTAAGTCAATGTGAAGACACACTCCCCAACCTTAATAAACTTTGCTGTCTCTTCCTTCACTTTATGTAGTTTGAATTATTACTTACCCTCTCTTGGAGGCCTTCACTCTATTTCACTGACTGCCTCTTCTGGTTTCTTTGCATTCCACCTGGTTTACACCCTTGTGCTATCTCCTCCCCAATACAAAGTCTATATTAGTATCCTGCTGAGCATGGACATCTTTAAAGCTCTAGTCTCCACCAGGGCCACAAGTGCTCTTCAGCAATTACATTCTGCTAGCTGGTGTCATTAGACCAGAATTTTTTAAAAGTAAGTTCAGATTTGTAAAGTAATACTTACTTTTTGTCATTTTGATCATTAACTGTATTCATTTTCTGATTCCTGATCATTGATCTGCCGTTACCTGCTGTTATTATAAGTACCTGGCTGCATTGTTTCTCAGCAATTTCCTACCTCTTTGACCTTCCCAACTTCAAACTAAAATTTTCTAGTAACCTATCTTTTTGCTTTTAAACCATTTGTATGCACTATTTCTGTCTCACATTTTATATACCTGTACTGGAAGAAATTTGATAAGTCTCTCATTTTCGTCTTTGAACTTACTGAAAAGATAGCCTAAAGTGCTCACTTTAGTTGAGAGTCTTAATTCTCATGTAATTATGAATGCCTGTTTTAGGCGAACTCAAATTACCTTGTACTTTGACCCATCATAGAAATTTGATAGTCTCTGTATTCACCTTTTGAACTTACTGAAAGGAAAGCTCCATATGCCTGTTTTACTTTTGTGTCTAATTCCCTATGTAATTTTAACCCTGTTTGAAGCAAGGCCTAAATACCTATGTACTTTGAATGTATTTTTTTTTGTTATTATGCATTAGATAGTGGAGTTTTCTCCTCGGCTCCACTGAAAAATGGACATGTATCCAGTTGATCAGTCTGTTACTAAATACTATAAAATAAATAAAAATAAAAATAAATGTGTTGGCTTTGAGAAATTGTTTACCGGTTTTAATGGGAGTTGAAGCGGATGAATATCTAGGTGATTAGCTTATGGTCGGATCTGACTAATGAGGAGCTGACTTCAGGTGTGGAAACACCACAAATAATCATGCTGGTAGCCGTGGCTAGGTCTATGGATATTGTTGCCCCTGGTGGGGGTGATGTTGATCCAGGGCATTGGAACCAGAATTCCAGAAAGTATTGAGTGAAGGAGTTATAATACGAGTAGTTTTCCCAGTTAATGGTGGGTAGTTGAATCGCCATTATTAGGGTAAACATGAACCCTAATATTTTCCAGTAAGTATCAAGAAAAGAGGAGTGGAACTTGGAGCATGGTGGGGGATCTGCAGTGGCCACAATTTGGATTGCAGTTTTGCCCAGAGTTAGTTGCACTTGGATAATCCGGATGCATTATGTTGAGCAATCATTCGGAGGTGTGGATATCCTGAATAATATGGACATCCCACCTTTGGTGTGCCGCAGGTTAGATACTAAAAAAGTGTATATGAGTTTTAGCCTGGTAATGCAGGGTGCTCTGGAGCTTGAAACGAGTCCTCAGCTCATTGCATAAATATCAATGTTCTCCATTTTATGGAGTGCCTTGAGGAGTGCATTTGAGATTTAGACTTCTAGCATTGGCAGCATTACCCTCAGTTTTTGGCTTTCGCCTGTTCCTGTTACGGTGGTGAATTTTTCGACGGAACCTTGCCCAAAAAAAGGCACCAGGGGCAGCAAGAGCCTTAGTCAGTATCCAGAACTCGGGGTGACAGGTGCAGGGCCATCTCTGGCAAAGCATTGTCATCTGTCAACCATGTCGCCCCAGGCAGATGGACATTGATCCCTTAGAATGCTCAGAAGCTTAGGCAATTGTTGAAGCCAGGTTCAGGTTCACAGCCCATTAGCTGGCCCGCCCTAGGGCATTTGGCAAGTAAGCCTAGCTGAGTGTGTGTGGCTTTCACCACCCCTTAGGATGAGAATATCATGCTTTAGTTTAGCTTACTGTGCCTCTGTCTAGTAGTGACACAGAGATGACCCCCGTAAACCTACGATCTCCCACCACTGGCCACATTTCTTTTTGAATAGAGTCAGTGAGGGGCTCTGCCCATGACTGGGGATTCTGTTCCAGAGTGTAGGGAGCCTTTGGGTTATGAATCTGTCCTCTGCACGTCCTATTTATTTCTGTGTTGAGGTTTAAGTCTCGTTCTCGTGGCTCTGATGGATTTGATTTTCTGAGGTGGAGCATGTCCATTAACTCGATTGACATGGCCTGCACAGGCACAGATCACCTCTGAGTAGGCGTGGCGACTAAATAGAGCTGGAGTTTTCAGTCGGGCATATGATGTATGTTTAAGACCCTTTATCCTCTTGGTGAGGAACTTTTGGGGTCTTTCCAACTGCTGCAGGTGTCTGATGAGATACATCCCAAATGGGGCATTGTACTCCAATCATTGCCTGATAAGAGAAGAGTACAGGGCACAATGACCTCTCTGATCTAGATGTGAAACCTTCATGATAAGGGGTGGGCAATATAGAATGCCTTCCCAACCACTTTGGCAATGTGGAGTGTCAAATGAGAGGTTACTGTCAACCTGGGTCCCTAGGTCCCCACTACCTCTTCCGTATTTTCACGGATTACCACCAAGTGGTGTAATTTGTCGGTAATTGTTTTTCCCAAAGGGTATGGCTATACATTTTTTGGCTGCTCAGCTTAAGGCCATGGCTCAGCACCAATTATCCATTTCATGAGGCCTCTCTGAAGGATGTTTGAAATCCTGAGACACTATGGCGCCCAGTTTGCACGTCATCTGCAAACTTTGTCAGCCACAATCCCTATGCTTGCCTGCACTTTGAAAATAAATGCTGAACAAGAGGGGTCCCAGGATCTGATATTCCCTCGTGGGACACCCCGCCAGTGACCTCGTCCGAGTCTGACATAGCTCCAGCGCAACTCTTGACCTCAAGGGTTCTGGTCCTTGAGCTAAGTTTGCAAACCCATCTTGTGACATATGGGTTTACATTTAAGCTGGTGAGTTTGTCTATGATGCCCGAGTGGGGTATTGGGTGTCGTAAAGGCTTTTTATCAAGCGTCAAAGTGTAGCTGTGCCAAAAGTGAACTCGCCTTAATTTCATCAATGGCCTTAGTGACTGTTTCCAAAAAGCTTCGACCCTAAGTTCAAAAAGGCAGGATCTGCCCCTTTGACAAAGCCAAATTGGGTAGGAATCCAATGTTCCAGGTCCCCAACGTCTTTGTTTATGAGTTCCATAATGATCCTCCATAGCTTTTGCAAAGACCAGGCTCGGGCTGCTTTATGCAAGGCGGTAATTCCAGGGTCCGGGGAGAAGCACCGGGCCTTTGTGGAAGTGGGGACCACTCGTTGCCGCACGCCTACTCCTTGGCACGTATAGCTGTAAGGCTAAGATTAAACAGCAGCCTTGTGTGGGTTTAGTTCCTCTTGGAGTTCATGTAGCTACACAGGTCTCCCGGGACACCCGCTCCGGTCCCATTGATGCTGTATTTTAGCTTTAGAGAGGGCGTGCTCTCACCTGGGCATCTGAGAGATGTTAGGGAGGCTGCCACTCTGCTGGGATAAAGTTATTTCTCCTCCTTGGGGAGGGGAGGAGGGAGGAGAATTTGCACTGAACTCAAGGTCTCGCTGTGAATGCTTGGCAATGCTCAGTGGGTTCAGTGTATTTTGTGTCACTTTTGACTAACTTCTGAGCATATCTGGGAGTTTCCCACCCAGGTTTCTAAACATAGCTAAAGAAGGCCTTATGATTGTCTTTGTGTCTTTGCCATTTTCCGCTTTTACTGGATGATTTTATGAGTGATCATAGTTTTTGCTATACTGATCAGAGATGCCTCCCCTTTTAGGGATTTTGCTCTGTCATGTAGTAGCTTTCCTCCTCCTGTTGTTTATGGATGGGGTCCACCAGACCGGGCGCTTGCCTTTTTGGGGAATGGGTCTTGGTTTATTTGGATTGCATGATCCATGATTCTTGAAGGTGCCTATAGAAGGTATCAAAGGATTCAGCAGTGTGGGTTGTGGTTTCCACTGGCCCAGGGGCCTTGAAGGATACCACTTCAGTTCAAGAAGTGTGTTGGCTTTGAGAAGTTCTCTTCACTGTGGCCTTCGTGCAGGGGGTGAAGTGATGTGGATTTTGAGTGAGATTAATTTATGGCTCTGATCTTACCAAAGAGGGATATAAGTACTTCCTCTGTGGACATTTTGTCCCATGTTTGTGTGATGATCAGGTCTAGTATATTGTCTCCTCTTGTGAAATGGAATGAATAGTTGTTCCATACTGCATTTTTTGAGCTTTTATGAATTTAGGAACCTTTGGGCTAGGGTAAGTGTTGGGGTTGAGTAATGTTCCCAGTCTATGTTTGGGTAGTTGAAGTCTCCAAATTATGGTATTTGGAGACATTCATATTTCCAGGTTTTCAGGAAGGTGTGGGGTCTTGAGTTAGAGAGGGTGGTTCAGCATGCTAAAACTGTAAGGCAGTTTTATTTATGGTTAGTTGCACCTTGGATAGTCTCCAATGCTTCAGGCGTTGCCACTAACCTGGAGGTGTGGGTATCTTGATGAAATGGATACTCCCCTCCTTTTGTGGTTCGGTCCAAGTTTTGGGGCTGGAAAGCATGATATGAGGTAAACTGATAGTGCTGGGGTGCTCTCTGGAGCCTTGAACCAGGTTTCAGCCACTGCACAGACATCGGCGTTGGTTCCTTTATTTTTCTTTTTTTCTAGGGTGGAGGTTTGTCATT
>NW_025060100.1:0-5582 GCF_019279795.1 Protopterus annectens
ATCCTTATGAACACAACTGTGGACTCCATTAAGCTAAGACTTCACCTTGTGAAAAAATTTTAAAAGGTACAATAATTATCATAAAGAACATAAAACTACTTGGAAATATGAAGTGTAATATACCTATCTTACCAGTGAACAAGCAAACTGTGGACTCCATTAAGCTAAGACTTCAGGAGTTAGAAGTTACTTATCACTTAACACAACAGCAAACCATCAAAAATGCTTCTGCAGACTGCCACAAAAAAAAACAAACCACCTCAATGTTCACAAGTAAAACAATGCTCTATAAACCAACTACCACTCTACTGTTAAAAAAATGTTCTCACCCAAAACCAGGCCCAACAGTCTATTTAAGCACATGAAGATTTATAAGTATATATGTACTGCTTCTTTACAGATTATACTGCTCTCACAGTACCAAAAATGGCTACAGAGAACCATAGGACTTACTTAATCCAGCAGGAAAAGCAAGACTGACAGTTATCTAGCTGTAGTTAAAAACCAATACAGCATAAAATATACATTTATACATACATCGTTCTCTCGCTCTCTATATACATACATATATATATATATATATATATATATATATATATATGTGTGTGTGTATATATATATATAAAAACACACACACACACATATATATATATATCTGTAGCGAAAGAGAGATGGTTGCATACATGTATGTGTATACATGATCATTATACTTATCAAGTGATACATAGCTGACCAAGTTCTGAAGTTACTATATTTGTTCAATAAACTGCATTAGATTGTTTAGTGTTATATTGATAATGATTTAAACAGTTGCTGTTATATTTCAAATCTCTGGAAGGTTAGAGACGAATAGTTGCACTGTACATGTGGCAGTCTTCAGGAGTACTCATATTGTGATGATAAGATTGTGTGTGGTTATCTGAGAGCAGGGACAGTGGTGGAGATGGCAGTCAGGGTTTGTAAAGCTTTGGATGGCAATAGAGTGTTAATTATTTTCTGTTAATGTCAAAAATGGAAGTACTGTACAGTGATTAATGTGGAGTATGGTGTCGGTATGTTAAATTCAAATTCCCTAGGTCTTCCTTCATGAGTACAGAAGATCACACATTGCCACTGCAAGCTAGGAATCTGTAATGCCAGTTTACCTACATGTATAGTGTGCAACCCTCAGCAGGTAGCTGAAGTTCTCTCTGGTTTCATGCCAGACTACAGTACAGTAGTATAGAAGACTGTAGTCAGCATAGTTGGAGCTCATCTGTGGATTAGTTTATGTTTCTTAACTTCTCTTTGCTGCTGGGGTGTGTGCCACAGAGCCAATAATGATGCACAAACATGTGGGGGGTTCACTTTTCCCTGTGGCTCTGTTTCCACAGTTACAAGTAAGGGAAGTGTGGGAGTTCCCTCACATAGAGGGATTGCAGAGGGACTTGCCACCATGCAAAATACACCACTTCTGGTATGAGTTTGTGGTTTCTTGCATATACTGCTGAGTATTTCATCATGTCATACATCCAGCTAAACCCAAATTGGGTTATTTCAAGGAAAACATATGTTGCAAATGTATGACTAACCATCATGCATTTCAAAAACAAAGTAAATGTTGAATTTACTTTACAGGTTCTTTGGTCTTCTTTCCTTTTGCTGAATGATATCTGTAAATATTTAACAGAAAATCCACCTGAAAAGAAAGAATTCTACAAAACAAATGAAGGCTTGAGTCAACTATCCAGTCAGTCAGCCATCCTCTCCTTTCCCACTTCTATCAGACTGAGTGAATAAAAACTCCGGTAAAAGTGGAAACATGGAAAAATGAACAGTCCTTATCAAAAGACTTTCAAGACAGCTGCACAGTGATCAACAGTTTGACTAGATCTTTTCCAGAGTGAAAAAGTACAGTTAAGTACACTGTACTTATCCACAACAGTAGATGTTCAAATTCCTTACTGCTGCAGTAGCCTTTAGGCTATATGGGCTGTGTCTTGTTAATGACACAACAACCTTCAGCTTCCAAAAGCTCTTGCTCCCTCTCACAGTTCCACAGTAACTGCTAACTGGACAGCCCTGAGGAGGGATAATCAGAAGTCAGAGAATAAAATCTTAAAACTTTCTTGACTAAAAGTTAAGAAGTTACATACTCATCCTGAGCAACACAAACAAGGAATTACCACCAATTCTATTCCCAAACAAAAACTATATACAATCACAGGGAGTGGAGAGTGTTGTGGCTACTAAAGCAATGGGGGAATTCAAACATCTACTGTTAATGCTAAGTGCAACTTACACAAATGTACTATTTCCATTATCTTTTCCACTGCTGTAGTAGCTTTTAGGCTATATGGGTTGATTACTAAAGTATATCCAACCTGGGAGGATGAAGGATATGGCACCAGCAGTTCCTGGAGAATAGTTCTAGCAAAGCCAGTCCTGGACATAGAGAAAGAATTCAGTTTGTAATGCCTTGTAAAGGTATGCCTAGAGGACCATGCAGCTACCTCTAGAATCCTCCTCTTTCCAATATGCCACTGAAGAAATGTCCCTTGTTACTGTACACCTAGATCGTGCCTGAAATTGGTTTATTGTTCTAAGAATAACAAAAGGCAATAGTTGAGGACAACCATTTAAAAACAGTTTGTTTTGACAAAGGTTGTTCTTTCTTAGTCCCAACATAAGAAATAAATAGCTGATTGGCTTTTCTAAAAGATTTGGTTCTGTCAAGATAGTACCAGAGCTGCTTACACACTTCCAGCAAATGCAAAATATTTCTCCCTGGTTCTGAGGATAAGGATAGAACACTGGGGAGAGTGATGGTCTGATTCAAAGAAAACTCTGAAACAAATTTGTGAATAAATGAAGGATTTGTTGTTAACGACCCCATATCCTTATGGAAGACAAGATAGGGTTCACCAATCATGAGAGCTTGCAACTCAGAAACTCTTCTTGCAAATGTCAGAGGAAATAGTGTTTTGTGTAATGAACATTAAGTCTGCTTGATATGCTGGTTCAAATAAATATGTGGTCAAACTTTTCCAGCACAAACTTAAGATCCAAAGAAGCAACAACTCGCTTGCATGGTGGTCTCAGGTGTAACACTCCTTTCAGAAACGGTTTTACTAAAAGCAATGAAGAAAGTGGAGAATCCATGGGCAGACAAAATGCATTTTGATAGAGAAGTACCAAGTGCCAGAAGCTAATAACTCGCATAATCCTTGATAGGGCCCTAGCTGTTGGCTAGGCACCAACTAGAAAAAAAGTCCCACTTGTCAATATAAGATTTTCTAGCAGCAGTTAATCATCCAGACAGTTAGTTGAAGATGTTTGAGATTGGAGTGCATCAAATTCCCCTGTCTTGTGTTAGTAGGTCCAGTTTGTGATGAAGTTTGTGGTAATTGCCATTGGCCAATTCCATAAGAAGGGAGAACAAATGTTGCCTAGGCCAAAAGGGGTCACCATAATTATTTTCAGAGAGTCCTTTTGAATCTTCAGAATTACCCTGGATATCAGTGGAAAGGGTAGAAATGAATAAAGGAACATTCCAGTCCATGGGAATGAAAAAGCAGAATACTAAAGCACAACCTGTTGAGTTATCTCTTTTGAAAGAAGGCAAACAGATCTACCTGAGGTGTTCCTCACAACCGGATCAATTCCAGAAAGACCCCCTCATTTTATTTCCATCTCTCAGGGTCTGTCCTGGTCCTGCTTAGCTTGGCTGCCACTGTATTTGCCTCTGATGGCATGAAAGATGCTCGTTGGGATAAAGAGTGCCAAAAAAGCTAGCTGCTAAACAATAAAAATAGCCTGCATAGAGGGTATGACCTTGTGCCCCCCCTTGCTTGTTGATGTACTACAAGTTTCCAAATAAAAATCAACCTTCTCCTGCATCAAAAAGGCCTTTTGCTTCAGAGTGTTTACACGCATTTCTAGAAAGATAATCCTGTGTGTCAAGATCAATGAATATTTCTGAATGTTTATCTGGAATGCCAGATTGGTCAGAAGGGATTTAACCCATATTAATTACTCTTGACATCTAAGAAAAGACTCTTCAAAGATAAGTAAGTAAGTCATCTAAATAAAGAAAAATGTAAATGCCATTCAGTCTGCAATGAGCTATGATTGAAGCTAGAAACTTTTAAAACACCCTTGGAGGCAGTAGATAACCCAAGTGCAACACAAATAATTAATAATGTGACCCCAACAGAGAAAATTTGAGAACTGCCCTGAACCCCTTGGCAATGGAAATGTGATGACATGCATCTGCTAGGTCCTATGTTACCATACAGTTTTCCTGGGGATTGAGAGGTAACAAAATGTGACAGGTCAACATCCTGAATTCTGGAACATTCATAAACAGATTTAGGAAGGAAAGATATAGAACTAGTCTGCAAGGAGACACTTACTTTGGTACCAGAAACATTGTGCAATAGAAGCCTTTGCCCCTTTGATTTAATGACACCAGTTCTATGACTCCTAGGATAAGTAAGTGTTGAAGAACCTGAGGAAAACATTCTGTTTGGTTCGGAGGCTAGGGAGAAACTCCCAAGAAAGGAGTTTTTAAATCTAGTAACAACTGTATCCCTCCTGAACTACATTTAACACCCAATTACAAAGGAGAATATTCACAGCCAGTTGTTGGGACATTTTCTGAGAAACTGAGGCAGGAGAGGAGGAGGTAGGGAAAAGAATGCTGGCATAGTCATTGTGAAGATGTAGATTGTCTCTTTTCTGAGAGGGATCCTTGTTTCACATTGTTCCCTCCTGCCATCTCTTTTTGCTTCCTTATTTGGCCTGAAAAGTCAAGGACTGCCTGTTTTGTTTCTGAGATGTGGAAGAGGATCTGGGAGACTTGTAATGGGGAGGGGGGCCTTGAAAGATCTTAGTAATTTCCATTTCTCAAATTATTTGAGGACCCGAGTAGCAGATGAGCCAAATAAAGCCTCTTTATCTTAAAATGAATTCAAACTTTTAGATTTTACCTTATCAGAAAACACTTGATTCCATACCCAGGCATACCTCCTCAAAACAGAAACAGAAGCAGTGGTCCTAGACTCTAAGGCATGTTCAGATAATTAAGAAATGCTGGAAACAAAATAATTAAGACAGACACTACCTTCTGAGGGTAGAATGATAGCTAATTCTCTCAAACTGTCTATGCAAAAAAGCACACATTTCCACACAGGGGTCTTATAGTTAAGACTTCCATATGAAAAAGTGGAAGAAGAAAACATGCTCTTAACAAATCTGTCCAAAATCTTCCATTCCTTTTCCATTTGGAAAGGGTTGAATGACACCAGGAACATGTTATCTGCTGGGATAGATGTTAAATACTGCTGCAGGGTCAGACCCAAAGTGAGAAAACAAGTGCTTGTTAGTTTGAGAAACTATCTGTTGTTTTGGGGACTGAAGGTTGTGAATCAGCATTTTTACAGACAGCATTATATACATCATTCAAGGCTGGCACTACAGGAGGAATAGGTGTAGAATAAGGCATATCCACTTGTAACATATAATATATCCTCAATTCGTGGGAACATCCATTTGTTCCAATAAAAAATTATTTATCCTGGCAATAATCTAAGAAAATTCCT
>NW_025060101.1:0-5422 GCF_019279795.1 Protopterus annectens
GATGACTGAATTATGGAAAAACTAGGCAAGAGGGGCCTAAATGTATTGGAGAAAACTGGCAAAGGAACAAAGATATTGGGAGCAAATAACTAGAGCGAGAAAGGTAATAGAATGGGAAGACACCAAGTATGTATTTGGACTGCAGGTTAGAGATTGCCTTCCCTATCAAGGACTAAGATCAGGGCATAGGCGAAGAGAAAGAAATAGGGAGGTTCTAAACAAAAGACCAGCACTAGTGGAGTATTTAGTATCTAGAACATAAGTTTCTGTTAAGAAAGGAACAATTTTTAGAACATGTCATGAAAGGAGATACTGCCAGCCCAGCTATCTGGAATTTTGTAAATAATGATATGTCATTTGTGAATATCAACATGATTTATATGCTTGTGTTACAAATGTATTAGAACTGTATGTTGTCTGTATATCAAACTGCTGGCCCAGAAGTGTGTGTGTAAAGTACTGAGCTTAAAGATGTATCTAGAGTTTACCATGTTGGAAAAGAACAGAAATGTGTATACACTATTGTAACTGTGTAAATGTATATAACGGTGGAAACTGGAACATAAAAGGTTAACTTGCAAAACTTCAGAAAAATGGTTGAAATTAAATTGTTTTAGAACTGCACCATAAAAGCTTGTTTCAATGCAGTAAGGAGACAGGATGTCTTAAAGCTAGGGAGCCTTCTGCATTGTCTTGTAAGTTTTTTATTGTTTTATGTCTCCCAGCAGCTGCAAAGATCTGAGGGCTATGTATTTTTCACAGGGAGATGCTGAATACTGGTAGTTTCTGACAATGGGGTATAACCTGGGAACTAAACTCAGTTGACAAAAAGTAATGTCACGCTGCAAGCTACCCAGCAGTAATATTTGATATTAATTTTAAGAAGTCTCTGAGAGAGAGAAAAAGACAGGGCATTTTTGGTATTTTGTCTTTGACCTGGCAGCATCAGGTAGAAACAGCTTCTCACCACATCTGTCTTACCTTGCTGTAAGTTAACTAGGGCACAGTAGTTTATTTTAGATTCAGTAAAGAATATAGTAAAGATTAGTTTAGATGTTTTCTGTATTTATTTGAGACTGTCCTTCAATGTTGTTTTAAATATTTCCTGTGAGTTTGAACTCTGATGTCACTGTGAAAACATATTTAGTATTGTATTGTTTTATTATTTATTATTAAATATATTTAAATCTATCTTTGTAGCTGATATTTATGCAACATGTTTAAGCTCTGAGAGTACTTCCATATTTATTTGGTGAGACTGTGCAGGCCACTCCTAATAGCCTTGCTCTTGGTCAAACTACCATTTGGATTAATAGTAACATTACACAGTAGGATTGGAAACTATTTGTTAAGGGCCTTCAAGTAGCTTATAAGGGGCTCTGGTGGCAGTGATATCTACCTTATAGTCTGATGAGAAGGAGGCATAGGTAGTAAACCTGTTACAGCCTTTCCCAGGTGTGTGTGTGTGTATTGTATGGGGTGTGTTGTGTGTGTGTGTGTGTGTGTGTGTGTGTGTGTGTGTGTGTGTGTGTGTGTGTGTGTGTGTGTGTAAAACAAATCTCCATGAGTATGTGTGTCAGCTACTTGGGCAGGGACACAAAGCACTGGTTGGAGAGAGAGAGTGTTTGAAGACTAGGCATGGAACCCTGGCTAAGGACTCAACTCTATAGCTGTGCTATTGGGGAGTCCTATTGGGAATCTGGAGAAAGAGGGAGAAACCAGCCCCAGACTGACTGTGGTCTCTGTGTGATCTTAAGGGAAATTGCACTTTACTGTATGTGTACTTGTTATCCTCCCAGTGTGTACATCCCCACTGTTGCCATTGGTGAGGATTGAGGCTTCTTGATTACTGGCCCAGTGTTGGGGCATCACATATTAATTGGTGGGCAGTGGTGAGATATTCATATCACATATTAATTGGTAGGCAATTGTGGGATATCCACATATTAGGAGTCAGTGGTGTGAATATTGAATTCTGGTAGCCTGTAAACAGTGGTCACTAAGGAAGGTGTTTGCACTCTCAATCAACCACACAGTGAACATTCAGAGTTCCATATCACAATAGCTTTATATATTTATTTATTTTTTGTTAGCTTAGTCAGGGATAGCAGGCAAGGATATCAGCAAAAGAGTATGGCAACCTGACAAGGAGCCATTAGTCTAAGATGTCCCAAGCCAAAGGACTCGTGCATGCCAACCTCACTGAAGGAGAGATGATTGCAGCCTCAGTCACTGCTGCATCACATTCCAACAACCAGGAGGACAATCAGACTGACCTTGGGGAGGTACAGCTCTCAGAAATTGGACAGTTCAACCTTTCCACAGAGGACTTAAAAGTCCATCTGGAGTTAGAGACTTGAACTGGAGGCCAAATGTTTGGAAATGGAATCAGCAGAGAGACTGTGGCAGGAGAAACAAATGGAATTAGAAGCAGCAGAGACTGAGATGTTTGAAATCTGAGGACAATGAGAGGCAGAGGTAACATGAAAAGGGCATGGTGACTCTTCGCCAGGGTCATGGAGGTAATGTGGATGGGAGTAACCAAACCCCAGAAGCAACAAAGGTCAGTAAATTTCTTCCACAATTTACAGCAGGGATAATTTTGACAGTTTCTTTCATATGTTAGAAAGGGTATATAAACAGTACCGCTTCCTGACCCTCTTACTCCATGGTTAAGCTGTAACCACTATTTCTAAATTATCTGATACTGATTACTTAAAATTATAATACAGTTAAAATTGTCTGTTATAATGTTTTAAGTTAGCACTTGAAGCTTACAGGAAAAAGTGTTGTGAGCATAGATGCAAGACAGATAAAAGTGTGTGTGAATATATTGCTGAACTATAGACTTATTTTCATAGGTGGCTGAGTGGATGTCAGGTCACCACTTTTGAATGGCTGACAGACCTTTTAGTGAGGGAACAAGCCCTTAGCACTTTGCCTGAGGACATGAGACTCTGGCTAACAGATAGAATGTGTAGTACTGCAGATGAGTTGGGGAAAAAGGGAGACCTATACCTAGCAAGCAGGGCATCACTGCACAGGAAAGGAAAACCCAGTGCTTGTCATGGGTCTAAGGGAACCCATGGTGGGCAACCTAGACCACCCCAACAGACTCCACCAGTAGCAGGGGAAGCCATTAGTCCACATACACATCCAGGACCAAGGGTTAAATGTTTTAAATGCAACCAGTGGGGCCATGTAGCATATAGATGTCCACTGAGGGAAAGTGGGGAAGAAAAGCTGGGAGAGGCAGTAAGTGGAAATGACAGAATGCCAGCAGTAAGTTGTCTGGAGATGATAAGGGTACCAAACTACCACAGGAGGGTATATCCTATCTTACTAAATGGGAAAGAGGCCACTGCTAAAGGAGAGACAGCCTCTGACCTAACCATCATGAAGCCTGCAATGGTTAAAGAGGAGCACTACTTGCTTGGGCAGTCTACTTCAGTCAGAGCTTTAGGAGAGACCCCATTCCAAATACTTTGGCTAGGGTTCACCTTGACTGGGAGGGTGGAAAAGGAAGCAAGCAAGTAGGTGTGTTTGAGGATATCCCTGCAGATGTCCTGATAGGGAATGATTTTGATAATACAGTACCTTGTGTGTATGCAGTGACATGTACTCAGGCTTGGAGACAATCATGTGGGTCTAGTAGCCTGGTGGGATCCAGACAGACCCACAATTGCATCCAGGATTGGTGAGGTGGTTAGTTCAGGGAGAGAGCTATCCTGTAACAGTGAGACTGAAGGTGACCCACATCTGCTTGTGGGTACCAATAATCTCTTGGACAGAGTGACTGAAAGGGCAGAGGTGAGTAGTATTACCCAGGCTGACAGTGAGGCACCGCTGTCAGAGGATACCATTCTTCTGATGGAAGGAGCAAATGACAGCTGAGACAGGCTCAGCTCTCTGACCCTACATTACAAGGCCTGAGGGAGGTAGCCAGTGAACCACCTGATTGTCAAGGGAAATGGGAATCTGTATACTGGGACAAAGGGTTACTATAGAGAGAGTGGACCCCTGAGTGTGGGCTAGTGTTTGAGAGAATACAGCAGTTGTTAGTGCCCAGAGTCTACCATCTGGCACTTCTAGCTATAGCCCATGATATTCCCTTTGCAGGTCACATGGGCATAAAGATACAAAGAGATGTATTATGCAGAACATTTATTGGCCTAGGGTTTCCAGAGATGTAACAGGGTACTGCAGGACCTGTGAGCAATGCCAAAAGTTAGGCAAGGCAGGAGACAAGGTGAAAGCTCCTTTGATGCCTTTGCCTGAGATTGAGGAGCCATTTCAAAGGGTAGCTATGGATATTGTGGAGTCTCTGAGTACCTCAAGTTACACAGGAAAGAAGTATATCCTAGTGGAAGTAGATTATGCTACCCAGATACCCTGAGGCAGTGGCATTGTCCTCCATTGAGGCAGAAAATGTGGCAAATGCTTTGTTAGAGATTTTCAGCAGGGTAGGTATCCCAAAAGAAATACTGACTGACGGAGGTGTCATTTTCACATCAGACTTGCTGGCTTGTCTGTGGGAGCACTGTGGGGTAAGGCACCTAAAGACCACCCCCAGACTAATGATCTTATTGAGAGGCTAACGTCTACACTCAAGACCATGCTACAGGCATTTGCAGACCACTTCAAGAGAGTGGGACAAATATTCCCCCATCTGTTGTTTGCTTAAAGGGAGATGCCCCAGGAATTTGTAGGTTTTTTACCCTTTGAGTTGCTGCATGGGCATAGGGTGAGGGGACCTCTAGATTTGATTTGAGATGAGTGGGAGGGTGAGTGTGAATCCCACAAGGCGTCTGTTGTGGTATATGTCCTAAAACCTCAGGACAAGGCTAAGGAAACTCATGGGCTTGCCCCAGGAGAACCTGGCAGAAGCCCAACAGCAGGAAAAAGGTGTGGTATGATAGGAATACTCGAGCTAGAGAGTATGCTGTGGGGCAGCAGTTTATGGTTCTCATTCATGTCAGACACAACAAGCTGCAGGCAGCTTGGGAGGGGTGCTTCAAAGTGGTAAGGACGGTCAGTGATGTTAACTGTATGGTACAACTGCTAGGCAGGAGGCAAGGGCACTAACTGTACCATGTTAACATGATGAAACCTTACCATGACAGGGAGGCCTTAGTGCTAAGTATTGGCAATAGGAGGCAGAAGGAGTCTGACAGGGATCTTTGGCTACAGGGAGCCAACCAGCCAAATCCCAAATTACTACAGTGGAGAGCAGGGTTGTAGGTATATGATAGGACAGTGCAGCACTGTACTGGGGCCAGCAATGCCAAGGCAGCTGGAATCTCAAGACAGGGAATGGGGTAATGTATTCCCAGATAGTCAACCCTCTCATGCAGAGTTTCTCAAGGGTCACTTGAAAAACTAGCTTGATTTTTTGGGGTGGGGATGTCATGAAAGGAGATAC
>NW_025060102.1:0-5479 GCF_019279795.1 Protopterus annectens
TTTTTTTTTTGGAAGGCAGTTCTACTGGAGTGGATGGCATACGATGCAAAAATAAGAAAGAAAACCTAAAATAAGCATTCTAACCAAAATCACTATTTTACCATTATACTCAATGGCAGGCAGAAGACAACATGGTCATTAAATAGTGGTTGCTAAGGGGGGAGGCTCAGTGTGGGACCTGTAACTATGCATCAGCAGGGAATCCTATGCAAATATGCAGAATGATACTGAATCCCAGATATCCCCTGCATGCTAATCAGCACCCAACAGTGTAAGAGCAGGAATACCTTTGTCCAAGCCTAGGAGTTATCTGACATCATGGGTGTGTGTGTCAGGCAAACTGTAAGCGGATTGGAGCCCTGTGGGTTTGCCCTAGCTTAACAGAGCTAAGCAAGGGGGTGTCTGAGGCTGCCTAGCACTCTTTACATTGCCTAAGTGGTGTAAGTAAACCAGAATTCTCTGCAATTTGAGCACTGTGTGACGTCAGACAAACAGGAAGGCAATGGAAGGAAAATGTGGAAGGTTGGTGAACTAACATAGCTAACAGGTGAAATGCATCAGACTCAGCCATTCACATGCAGCATCCCAGCCAGCAGAACACTACTATAAACTATGCAAACACCTTTCCTCTGGTTTTCATACTATACACCACAGTGTATACAAGCGAGGAATTTTAACAAACAAAAACAACAAATGATAGGGCTGCAATAGCTATCATACTTCAGCAAGAAAAGCACTGTCAGGTGGTATCACCTCCCAAAGCACAAATCCAAAATCAAAGGATGATACTCCACAACAAAGAAGCAAAACCAGATGAATGAAAGACAAGTCCTTTATTAGATAAGTAGGCTTTCAGTGCTTGGTCATCAGACTTCAACAAACCATAAAATTTAAATCAACATTAAGTAAAACACCAATGAAAACACATTAGCAAGTCATGCAAGTTACAAAAATACATCATTTCCTTTCCATAAAAATTATATAAATATATCATAAAAGTCTCATGTTAATAAATGAATAGTGAAGTAAAATGTTCATCTAAAACATATATTACATAGTGAAACTATTACTACTGTTTAATGTTTCAAGGTTTATCTAATAAGAATGGTCTCAATGAAAATTTATCATTGAGACCATGACTAGATAGCTTAATTATCCATTTGCCTCAGCTTTTTCTGTCTTATTGCCAAATACAAGTCTTTCAGTCTCTGTTAACTGTCCTATTACTAAAATCTAAAGGCATGTGGTGTCATTTTGTAGTACATGCTTGGCTACATTCCTTCATTCTCTATGTATAGCATACAAATGCTCTCATATCCTTTCTCTTAAGGTTCTATTATTCTTTCCTATATAGAAACAATAACATTTTATGCAGGATGCTAAATAAATCACATTTCTTGACTTACAATCAACGTATTCATTAAACTCATATTTAGCACCAGTATCTGGATGTATAAAAACATTAGATTTCATTATATATATATACACTGGTTGCAAGAGCAACATGCAAATGTACCCTTTCTCTGGGAGGAGATCTTATTTTTAGGCACTCTCTCATAACAAAGCATATGTTTTAAAGATTTAGTATTCTTATAGCTAAAGGATGGTTTTTCACCCACTAATGTACTACAAAATGACACCACACATGCCTTTAGATTTTTAGTAATAGGACAGTTAACAGAGACTGAAAGACTTGGTAATATTGGCAATAAGACAAAAAAAGCTGAGGCAAAATGGATAATTAAGCTATCTGTGAATAAAGGTCATGGTCTCAATGATAAATTTTCATTGAGACCATTCTTATTAGATAAACCTTTGAAACATTAAACAGTAGTAATATGTTTCACTATGTAATATATGTAGTATGTTTAACATTTTACTTCTACTATTCATTTATTAACATGAGACTTTATGATATATTTATATAAAGGAAAAAAGTTATTTGTAACTTGCAGTGACTTGCTAAGTTTTCAGGTGACAATAAGAAAATGGTGTGAAGTCATAAGCGCAAGCAAGAAAGTGTACTAATAAACACTTGTCTTTTCATTCATCTGGTTTTGCTTTGTTTGTTGTGGAGTATCACCCTTTTTTGATTTTGGAATAGCTATCATACAACAACATGTGGAAGAGGTGGAGGGTGGTGAGGATGAGAATGATGTTGACCAACCCATAGTGAGGAGACGGAGAAGAGTGTACAGACTCAGGGTAACCTACCAGGGGCTACATGAGCTGAAGATAGTGGAGTGCTATAGGGTGGACAGGGACATCCTGTAGCAAATTGTTGAGCTGTGCCGGCCATGCCTCACACACAGAACTAATAGAGGGGAACCCATCCCAGTGGATACCAAGGTATGTGTAGGCCTAAGAATACTAGCTACAGGTACTTCCAAAGACCAACTGGAGATATCATGGGGATCTCACAGGCATCAGCATCTAGGGTACTCCACCAGTTCCTGGATGCCATGTCAGGACAGGCCGGTGAGCACGTATATTTCCCCAAGACCTGTGAGGCGTTGGCCAGCAATATGCATCTCTTCCACCAAATAGCAGAATACCCTGAGGTTGTGGGTGCTATAGAATGCATGCATGTATGTATCAAAGCACCAACCAGTAAGCAGGGTAGGGTCTACATCAACAGCAAAAGTTTCCCCTCCATCAATTGCCAGGTCATGTGCAATGCCCAGGGCATAATAATGAATGTGTGTGCTGGCTGCCCTAGAAGCTATCACGATTCCCACATCCGGCATCTGATGCAGCTATACAAGAGATTTGCCACTGGGGACATCCCTTACGGTCACCTAGTGGGGGATGCTGGTTAAGCACTGGAGCCTTGGCTGATGACACCCATCAAAAAGGCACATACACCCAAACAAGAACTTCATAATCAGGCACACGCACAGACCAGAATTATAATAGAGCATGTGTTTGAGATGCTCAAGTCACAGTTCCGGTGCCTGGACACATCCAGTGGAGCCTTGCAGTACTCACCAGCTGCATGTACTCAAATTGTCATTGTATGTGCCATGCTACACAATATGATCCTGCGGAAACAGCTGCAGCAGGAATAGCACAGGGCAGGGCCACACAGCCCCCCATCTTTGCCAAGGCCTGCACAGGCACAGAGTGACTCGGAGGAGGAATGACCTGAGCCTGCCCCAGTAGGCAGAAGGAGGCATGCCAAGTATGCCCTGGCCTTGGCATAGAGGCAACGCATAGCACATACACTGACACAGGAGAGACCCAGGCAATGACACCTCTCTGACTTATACATACAGTAAAAGGGATGCCAAACATGACACTACCTGTGCTCAACCATGTGTAGGGAGTGTACTATGTGCATCCGACATAGGCAGCCCTCCAGCACCATCCTCAGTACTGGCACACCCACAAGGAAAGTCACTCTCCTTACCAATTACTGAATGCAGTAGAATGTATTATTACCTGTATCTATGGTATGGATGTATGCATGCAACGGAATCGGGTGGCTGAATGGGATGCCAGCAGATAGACACTTATAGTGGCAGCATGAGATCTGTAACAAATACTGGTGTCACCATAGTAGCTAGTACTACACATGGTGACAAAACCCACTTCAAGAAGTTTGCTGGGCCACATATGTGTACATATGACACACGCATGCCAGTCAGGATGGTTCACATACCCAACAACATTCGCAGCCAGCAGGACAGGTGTAGACAAACACAAACAAAGGCTGTGCTAAGGCCTCTGAATGCTGCCTATGGGTAGCCCCCCCCCCCCCCCCAGGCCTACACAGACAGACTACATTAGGTCAGGCAGTGGGATATTAGTTCTGAAGGGTAGGAAGTCAGAAACTAATATGTAGGTCAATCAAACCTAAGAACTGTAGTACACTGATATGCGTCTAGTCGGCATGATAGGTTAGAAAATAGAATGAAATGGAGTACCTAACATACCAGTACAGTCATAGCAAATGTGTACAAATAAAGTCCAAAATTCAGAAGGAGAGCAGTCTAGCTGTAAGTATCCACAAAGTGTAAACGGTTTTGAACGCAAAATTATTTTATTAAAAAAGTGTTTTCGCTGCTAAAAGCAATGCAGCTTCATCAGAAAAAACGTAAAACCAGATGGTAACTTTTTAAAAATATTTAAAGGAAGTGGTTAGATAACATCACTTCCTGTAAAAGGATCATTGCTGCACTCAAATAAAAAACATCGTAAAATGCAATCTAATACACATTAGAAATATCCAAAGTGGTTAGATTTCGTGAAAAAAACGCAATGGCAAGCATGTATGACATGACAGTTTCTCAATTTAATAGAAAGAAAAAGAAAGAAGAAAAGGGGAAGAAGTTAGTAAAAACTAACGAAAAGAAAGAAAAGAGAGGTTGTTAGAATTAAGGGGAGGGAAGAAAAAAGTGAGCAGGATAGGAAAGGAAAAAGAAAAAAATAAAGGCAAGGTAAGGGGGAAAAGGAGGGGGGGAGGCGAAAAAGGAAAGGGGAAAGGAGGAGGTAGGGAAAAAAAGAGAGAAAGAGAAACGGTCTGGTAACATCACTAAACTATAAATGTAAGTGGAAAAACAGGCTCAGATTGGAAAGAGAATATAATGGTCCACAAAGGATAACCAGAGGCATTAATAAAAAATGGGTCACCTTCAGATGCAAAGATTTCACCAACACGGAATCGTGAAAACACACAACAGATGACCACAAGGTGAGAACCACGGACTGTGGTTGTGATAAGTGAGGGATTTAGTGAATGACAGGTGCAAGTGAGGACTGTGGGTTTTTGGTTAAGAGTTAGGTTTTGGTGAGGTGGTAAAGTGGACTGTGGGTTTAAATGGTTTGGTTATGCAAATAATGATATGTGATCTTTATGGGTAAGTGAGTTAGGGTTTTGCAGGTAGGGGAGTGGCTGATGGACCTTTTAAGTAGTTAGGGTTTGGGTGGGTATTAAATGTGGACCTAGGGGTTTTTAGGATAGTGGATTTTTATGGGATTACGTGTTGTTTATGGGGTTTTTGGGGTAATATGTTTTGTTTTTGGTGTCGGTGATTTGTGTGTCGATGAAATGCGATTTCGGGCATCTGAAGGTGATCCTAAAAAATATATATTCACATGGCCACTAGGACCAAGACTTCAATATAGAGTGTAAAATACTCAATATATGAATGTCAACAAATTAAGCAGGTGTTACACTACAAAGCTGAACAGGTAACATGTCAATTGGACATGATGAAATGAAACCACTTAAGAAAATAGGTTTGTTTTATCTGGTATAACTTCTCATTTTGAGAACCGCAGAAATATTGCAGTTCTCATTCAAACCTGGGCTATTAAATGCGTTAAGTGAAATTTGCCATTCAAGTTCCTTAAGTTCTAATAGACAAGAAACAGGACCACCCCTAATATTGTTGGGCAAATGATCAATGCCTATGAAGTGAAATTTGTCAATTATTATTTGGCTTTCATTTGATTTAAAAAAAATGGCAAAGCAAGG
>NW_025060103.1:0-4962 GCF_019279795.1 Protopterus annectens
ATTTTTTCCAACACAAAATTGAGATCCCAAGCAGGAGTAGGAGCTCTAGTCTTATATTCTTTGCCCTCTAAGAAACTGCTTGAACAAAGGATGAAAACAGGTGGGTCACAATCATAGTGAGCTGAAATTGCTGCAGCATGAATCTTATGGAAGAGAAGGACAAACCTTTGTCCAATAATCAGTAAGATATTGAAGAGCCACACTCAAATTAGGCTCTGAAATCTCCAAATTCTTTGCTGTACTCCAAAATAAAAATCTCTTCCATTTTTCTGACACTTCCTGTACTAGGCTTCTAGCTTCCATAATCACATTTAAAACTTGTTGAGGAAGTGAGACCTGCTGTTTCAACACAGAATATGCCAGCTGTAGATGAAGAGATTGAAGCTTGACATTGAGCAGATGACCGTCCTTCTGAGATAACAGATGAGGAATCAGAGGTAAAGGCCATGGAGGCTTCTTTACAGACTCCTTAAGTGGGTACCAGTGTTGCGAGGCCAATCTGGAGCTATCAAAATCATCCTTGGCCTGTCCTGTCTGACCTTTAGTAATACCTTTGGAAGAAGAGGCAGAGGTGGAAAGGCATAGACATGAAGGTTTTTCCAACTGAAAGACAGAGCATCCACTTTCCAAGCTGTGTGATGAAACCCCTTTGTGCAATACTTTGGCAGCTGGTGGTTTAGTGGAGAAGCGAACAGATCTATGTCTGGAGTTCCCCATGACACTGTCAATTTCTGAAATACATGAAGATCCAGTTTCCACTCGTGGGGATCCATGATTTGTCTGCTTAACACATCTGCTAAGGAGTTCTGTGCTCCTGGCAGAAACCTTGCCTGAAGAGTTAGTTGCAGGCTTAAGGCAGTCTCCCATAAAATCATTGCTTGCCTGCATAGAGGATAAGAATGTGTTCCCCCTTGCTTGTTGATGTACCACATGACAGTTGTGTTGTCTGTTAGAATCAACACCTGCCCTGGAAGAAGTAACTCCTTGAAAGCCATTAATGCAAACTGGACTGCTAACATCTCCTTCATGTTGATATGTAGATGCTGTAGTCTGGCAGGCCACTTGTCTTGTATCCACTTTCCATTTAGATGAGCTCCCCAAGCAGTGTCCGAGGCATCTGTCGTTAAAATCTGACTCGCCTCTGGCGGGTCACAGAGAGTCCCTTGTTTAGGTGACATTCCTGAGCCCACCACAAGAATTCCTTTTGAAGGCAAGGTATTATTTGAATGACAGTGTCCAAATCCTTGGCAGTGCTGTGTCCATACATTTTGAGATACCATTGCAGCTTCCTCATATGCAGTTTGGCATTGGGAAGCACCAGAATACAAGATGCCATGAACCCTAATGCTTGAAGGACTGTCCTTGCAGTCAGCACGGACTGATGAGATAGTTGATGGAAGTAAAGTGACAGACTCTTTTGTTTGTCCGGGGTTAAAAGGCCATCTGGGCTGCTGTATTCAGTCTCACACCCAGAAAGCACATGTCTTGAGAGGGTACTAGACTGGACTTTATTTCGTCACAGAATACCCTAGGCATCTTAGCACTGCTATGACATATTCCAGATGCTGTAGAAGGTCTTCCTTTTCTTGAGCCAGAATCAGGCAGTCGTCCAAGTAAGGATAGATTTGAATGCCTTGAAGCCTGAAGTAAGCTATCACTGGAGCCAGAACCTTTGTGAATACTCTGGGCAGTAGATAAGCCAAAGGGCAATGCAGAGAACTGATAATGAAAATCTCCAGTTCGAAACCGCAGATACTTTCTGCAACTTAGCCTTATAGGCACATGAAGGTAAGCTTCCTTGAGATCCAAAGTTACCATCCAGTGATCTTTGCCCAGCAGAGGTAACAGTTGCTGTAACGTCAACATCTTGAACTTGGGAATGTCCAGATAAGTGTTGAGGATAGATAAATCCAAAATTGGTCTCCACGTGTTCCCCTTCTTTGGTACTAGGAACAGGCGAGAATAAAATCCTAGGCCCCTTTCTGATACAGGGACTGGCTGAATGGCCCCTATCTGGAGTAACTGAGAAACTTGCTTGTGAGCCTCTTTTCTTTGTGGAGGAGGAACATCTGGCATGCCTTTGAAAGGGGCATTGTGTGGAAATAAAATCTGTAACCGTGATGAATGATATCCAGCACCCATCTGTCTTGAGTAATTAAATCCCAATTTTCTTTGAAAAGAGACAATCTTCCTCCCAAAGGAGCTGCCAGGCGAGAATCCACTGGCAGCTGAAAAGGCAGGTCATTGGGTCTGTTACGAAAGGACTGACCCCTGCCCTCACCAGAAGTCTGAGCAGGTGAACTGTCTGATCTAGGCCTAAAGAACCTTGAGCCCTGCCCCTACCACGCTAGACCTACCCCTAGACTGGGAATCATAAGCAGGATATGTCCACCCCTTAGCAGGCCAATTTCTACTAAACTTGGAGGCTGCACCTGCAAAAATCTTTAACAGTCTGCATAGACTTAGCTTTGTCCTCCATTTTCTTTAAAACTGCTTCCACAGGCGGTCCAAACAACACATCAGACTGTAAAGGAGCATCCAAAATCCTTGTCTTAACATGCTCAGCTAAATTCTGATCCTTCAACCAGGCATGCTCGAAGAACAGAACTAGTAGCAGCCACCCTCGAGGAGGCCTGAACAGCATCAAAACCACACTGCAAAGAATGCTTACCCACTTGTTCAGACACATGAACCAAATCCAGCAATTCTTTACACTCAATACCTTCCGCCAAAGCATCCACCTTAGATTTCAATTGTGAAAGGAGATAATTCTGATATTTCAGCATATGAAACTGACAATTCAACGCCCTCATGGCTAGAGTGGAAGAAGTATATACTTTCTTCCCCACCTATCCAAAGCCCTTGCCTCGGTCTCAGAGGGAACAGGATTTTTAACCACAGAAGCTTTAACACCTTTAGGCCCCTGAGAAACAGTTTCTGGGCCCGCCCTGGGACTCTTAAACAAATACTTATGAGCTTCGGGCACCCTATAATACCTATCAGGCTTAACAGGAGCAGGAGGAAAGGAGCCAGGGTTCAGAGAAGCCTCTGAAAAAACACCCTTCCACCACATTCAACACAGGAGGAATAGCTAAGGGCCTATGCTGGGACAAAGCCAGGAATTCCCTAAGCCTTTTTCCGGAGTCAGAGTAATCTTGGCCTTCCCATTTAAAGTGCTCCCTCATGGAGTGAAGAGTCTCTGAAAATGAAAAATCCTCAGGAGGAGAAGCTGAAGGAGTGGAATCATCCACATCAGAATCAGAATAAGTAGGAAACTCTGCCAAGTCTTCCACAGAAGACTCTGAAGCCAGTGAACACTGTTCAAAACTATCAAACTCCTGTTCCACCCTAGGCCTCTTATCAGGTGGGGGGATAGAACCTCTAATCAGAGTAATCAAATCTTCTGCCATTTTAAGCATATGTTTCTTAGGCACAGACCGCGAAAGGGTAGCAGAAGCGCCTACAGAAGCTGAACTTGGCGTTCCTCTAAAGAAGCTTTGGCAACAGAAGGAGAGGACCTAACTACCTTGGGAAGAGAGGGAAGAACAGTTACGTGAAAACCGCCCTCAGCCTGGCCTACCTCCTGAGAGGGTACATCCTGTAACAGTAAAGATCTGCCTGAGACTCCATAGAGACTCCTGGCAAAACCTCTGGCTCCCTGAGCCTTCTAAAGAACCGCGTCCGGGACTGCCCGGGTTTCCCCACCCTAGACTTCACTGTTTTGTCCTTGCGCTTCTTAGATGAAGCGGCGGGAGCATCCGCGGCATATAATTCAACGCTTCCCAAACACTAACCTAGCACAATCAAGCCTCCTCTTAATAGTGCGCTTTTTTAAATCTAGCACAAGAGCGGCAACCCAAAAACCCCGTGCTCAGGCCCTAAACAAGGTATACACAATGTATGATAATCCCTATGCGGTATCTGCTTTTCCCCCAAGAAATACAGTTATTCACTTTTTCTGACATCCGTAAAATACTGAGGCAAGAAAAAAACCCAAAAAGTTCAACGGGTACTTAGCCAAATCTGTATTCGGTCTGAAACCCCGGTTTAGGAAAAACTCAGAACGCCAACCTGCACACGCAAAAATGCGTCTGCATCGGACCATGCGCCAAAAGACTGAGGAATGGCCCGGGCATGCGTAGTACCCTGGCGTACTGCGCAGTCTAAGCGCCATGACCCCGCACCTTCTCTGGTATTGGGCCCACTGGGGCGGACTATAAATTGTCAGGACTGCAGCGGGGGGGAAAGGGCAAAAACATCAGACACTCATCAAAAATACTATACACACTATAAAAATTGTGCCCTACACCCCTTGGAAACTTCCCAGTCCCAGTCCTTTAGGAACACTACCATTGTTAAGACAGTCAGTAAAGTATGCATTGTCCACCTGTAAACTTTTGTATTTAGTTAACTGCTTCTCAAATAAATTAAGAGAAGTCATAAAAAAGTCATTATTGCCTCGACCATGAGTACCATTGGGTTGCATAACCAAGAATTTAAATCAAAGGTTCCGCTGCTGCCTGAAGATTCTCCTCCAACATTGTAAGCTGTAAGACAACATCTAGCACCTGTAGAATTGTTAAAATCCACTATACCCTGGGGGGCACCAAAAACCGTTGAAAACAGAATGCATTGCCACTTTTGACAACAGTGGAAAAGTCATGGGAGAATATCTTGGATTGTAAGGAAATCCAGAAAATGCTCAGGCACTATTTCTTCCCCCCCAAACCAATTTAAAAAGTTCAAAAAAAAGGGTTTGCAAACTTTTTGGAAGGTTTTTGGGGGGTGCTTTTAAAAAAACCAAAAAGTGGCCCCCTTTGGCATTAAATTGAAAAGCCAAAAAAACCTCCCTTAAGGTTTGTTTTCCTTTTTTTGAAAGGCAAAAAAAAAAAGTTTTTTTTTGGTTAATTTTCAAAAAGAAAAAAGCCCCCAAAAACCATGGGAAATCAGGGGCCCCCCCCC
>NW_025060104.1:0-5200 GCF_019279795.1 Protopterus annectens
GTTGTTGTTTGGATTCAGCATATACGAATTTTATGCAATCTGAGAGCCATTTGGATAAGGTAACCTTCGTTACTGCCTGTCCTTTTCTTTGGTCGCATATGATACAAAAAGTTGATCCGACTTTCTGTATTCTTTTGTTCTATGTAAGTAAAATCTTAGTTGTCTGTGAACGTCTAACTTATGCAATGTGTATTCCAGCTTATTGGAATGATTTTTAAAGAAGGTAGGCAGTTCAATAGATTGGTTGATATTCTGAATAGAACAAATCTTCGGAAGAAAAGATGGATTGGTGCGCAAGGTTACTCTATCCGGATGAAAGATCATGTACGGGGGTCGGATAGATAAAGCCTGTAACTCTGAAACTCTTCTGGCTGAAGTGATGGCAACCAGAAAGAGTGTTTTCCACGAAAGCAATTTTAACGAAGTTGTGGTTGCTGGTTCAAAAGGGGGCAACATGAGTTGTGACAGCATGAGATTAAGATTCCAAGGTGCTATTGGATTACAAAAAGGAGGACGGAGATGAAAAGTACCTTTCATGAAGGCTTTACAAAGCCTGTGAGACATAAGAGAACCATCCTTACGGCCAGTATGAAAATTGGATATAGGGGCCAGTTGAACTCTTATATGGATGTTGATGCTCCTTCAAAAAGAGGAAAGGAAATCTAGTATCTGGTGTACTGGGGCCCCCGAATGGATCTATACCTTGTTTGAGGCCCAGTGCACAAAACGGGTTCCATTTGCTAATGTACAGTTTTCTTTTGTAGATGGCTCGGTGAGAAGATACAATAATTTGTTGTACTGCAGGAGATAGTAACCCGACCTGGCTAAGATGGGAAGCGAGCAGCCAAGCTGTCAGTTTGAGGGACTTGAGGGGAGGTGTGAGGAACTCCCCGACGAGTGTGTAGGCAACAGATCTGGCTCCGGTCCAGAATCCATGGTTCCTCCACTCTGATGGGATTGAAGGAAGGGAAACCAGACTTTGACGCTCCAGGCCAGAATGGTGCTATCAGTATTATGGTCCTGTCCAGACATTTGGCTTTCTGCAAAAAACCTGGGAATTAGCGGAACAGGAGGAAAGGCATATGCTGAGACCCGGGGCCAATCTGTATACTCAGTAAGGCTGCCCTGGGGACACTCCCCTGGGGTAACAGGGCAAACAGCTTCTGCATTTGGCATTCAAAGGGGATGCAAACAGGTCGCGCAGCAAGGCTGGCCCCATCTGCGGAAGATCTCTTCCGCTACTTGACGCTTTGAGGGACCACTCGCGGAGGGGAACAGGATGGCTCTGCTCAACCCTGTCCGCGACACGCTTTGGAAATCCTCTGGATGTGCATTGTTATCAGAAAGCCGTCCGTGGACTTTCGGCCCATTGCCAAATTCTGAGGGCCTCTCTGCATAACGGGTAAGATCTGGTTCCCCCTTGCTTGTTTATGTACTACAGACCACTGACATGCTGTCTGTCTGAACTGTCACTGTTCCCCTCGAGGCAAGGACTCGGAAAGTGTTGGCAACGCTTAGAAACACTGCCCCTCATCTCTCAGAACATTGATGTGCAGATTGTACCCAAGTTGGACCATTGACCTTGGACTGTTTGTCCCTGAAAGAATCCCCCAATTTATCAGGAAGGCCCGCGGGTTAGAGTTAAGCATCGGACTGGGTAATACAAAGGGTCGCCCTAGTGTTAGCTCTTGACTGTGTATCCACCACAAGAGATCCTTCTGCATAATTCGTGATCCAGACGGTAAGAGACAGTGGAAGTTGTAGATACCACCATTGGGCTTAATAGCATCCATTGAAGGATCCTCATGTGCATTCTGCCTAAGGGAACTACCAGAAGGGATGCTGACATCAAGCTTCAGTACTTTAATACTTGTCGTGCTGAGACTCTGTTGTTCTGAAGAAGAAATAAAATTTGGTGCCTGAGGTCTGACACCCTTGATGGGGAAGAGAACTTGAGCCAGGGAGGTATCTAGCCGTGCTCCTATAAATAAGATACGCCTGTGACGGGCTATAAGACAGATTTTCCAAAATTCACCGCTATGCCTAGTGAAGAGCAAAGATTGATGGCGAGTTCCCTGGTTTGTAGCAGACGGCTAATTTGGTGGTGGCGAGCGGAGCCAGTCGCTCAGATAAGGAAACACCTGGAATCCCTTTCGTCTCAAGTGAGACGCTACTACTGCCATGCATTTGGTGAACACCCTGGGGGCTGAGGTGAGACCAAAGGGCAGAGCGCGAAACTGGAAATGACTGGCTCCCAGCCGGAAGCGCAAATGATCTCTGGACGCCCTGGCCATTTTTATATGGTAGTATGCGTCTTTGAGATCTAAAGAGCACATCCAGTCGCCCTTTTGCAGAAAAGGGAGGATTGACTGAAGCGTGACCATCCGGAACTTTTCCTTTTTTACAAAGGTATTTAACTTGCTGAGGTCTAGAATTGGCCTCCAGTCCCCTGTTTTCTTTGGAACTAAAAAGAACCTTGAGTAAGTTCCGGATCCTATTTGGTCCGCTGGGACTGGTTGGATGACTCTGTTTTCGAGCAACCTTTTTATTTCTATGGTTGCTTGATCTCGCAGACTGGGTGGAACATCTGGGAGTTTTTTGGAGTTTGGTGGTATTGTTATGAAGGGGATGTTGTAGCCTCTGGTAACTATGCTTTTTACCCAGTAATCTGATGTAAGATTTAGCCAGGCCTCTGGGTATAAAGCTAAGCGACCCCCGACTGCCTCCAGAGCAGGACAGTCGGGCCTGCACTCAGGAGTGCTGGAAGGGTTTTCCAGAGAACGTCTCTGTCACCCTGATTTTGCGGACCCCCTCTGCCGGCTGGGCGGTGTCTTCCATTTCTTCCCCTCCTCTGCCTCTGGAGGGTCACTTTGGGTGTGTTGAAAAGATCCCTGAGTCTTCGAACCACATTTTCCTCCTCGTTGCCCTTTAGGGTAGGGCCTAGATGGAACGAAAAAACGGATCCCTACGGCAGACAGGGTCTTCCCTTCTTGTTCACACCTTGTGAGAGTCTCCTTTACTTTGGGCCCAAACAGGAGGCACCATCAAAGGGGCATTGGCAAAAGAAGACTTAAAGGTTTCCAAAGGAGCATAAGCGCAACCAGGATTGTCTTCTCAGTGCAATCGCTGAAGCTGCCGTCTACTCGATCCTTCGCTGCGTATGAAATCAGCCTCATGGACGAGTTGACTATGGAATTTAGGGTGTTAAGTTGCGCTGTCACTTTATTGGCGACAGCAGCATCTGTGTGTCCCTGAAGAGTATCTCCTAACTCTTTAATGAGATCTCTTTGTAAACGCGTAAAATGCGTAAGGTAGTTGAGCGATCGGATGGAAAAAGTCGCCGAACTAAATATGCGCTTCCCATATCTGTCCATTGTCCTAGAATCCTTATTAGGAGGATGGACAGAGGAAGATGATTCAGACATCTCTTTCTTAGTGGCCGCCACCACCATAGTGTCTATGGGAACTCCTTTAGTAAGGTAGGCTTTATCTTGAGGAGCTGTCATATATTTGTTGGGTTTACGTGGGACTGGTTCCACTGTATCAGGTGTTTCCCAAGCCCTCCGAGCTACTAGGTCCATAAGATCGTCAAAGGGAGGAGTCACCCAGGAGGTAGAAGGTTGAGTCCCAAATGCCTTCAGTAAAACCGATTCATCCGCAGAAGGGGTAAGGGTTTGCCAGTCCCCTCTTTGCTTCAGGATTTCCAAAATGTCGGCGAAGGAGACATCCTCAGAGGTGGACCTTGGGGACCCTTCTGCTTCATCTAAATCAGTATCAGATGTAAGAGATTCCTGAGGGGAATCTATGTGCCTCCTCTTGCACAGTCGTTTCCTCGGAACATCCTCAGTGGGAGCTTCTGGGGATGCATCTGAGGAACCAGAGTCTCTTTGTGGGGATTTCGGAGGCATTGGGTCTCAGCGCTTGGTAGGTACCGAAGGTACAGAAGCAGAACGCGGACCTTTTGGGGAAGGAGATAAAGAAGCCGATGAAGTCAGTGTCTGATCCGACAAGACCTTCCTCATGATGTCAAAGGCACCGGTGCCCCGACCCGAAGAGCCGACCCGATCCGAAGAAGTCGTTTCTCCGGGATCGGAACCACGGGCTCCGACACCGAGGACGGATCCGAACTAATCTGAGCCGAGGCACCGAGGGGAAGAGTCGGAACCGAAACCTCGGTTCGACTATCCCCCCCGGAACCCAGGAAAGACGTTCGGCTCCGAGACTCTCCGGCTGGTTCCGAAGGAGTCGAGGTCAACGGAGCCGATAGCACTACTGGAGGCTTCGGCACCGAGGGCTCTACAATCATCGGTTCTTCGACTCCTAACACCGATGACTCGACGGGTCTCGGAGGAGGAAGTGTCGAGGGAGTTGGAATGGCTTCGAGTTTCGAAACCAACTGGGACGAAACTTCGAGTAATTTTGAAAAAGCCGAGTTCTCCATAAGCTTCTGTACCACTCTGTCCACATCGGAGTCGGAGATGGGCCTCGAAGAACGGGTCGAAGGAATCGAAGCCGTCACCGAGCGAAGGATAGTAGATGGTGGTACCTCTGTTACCGGCTCCAAGACCTGAGCCTCGTGCAGAGATAAAGTCTCGACACTCGGCCCCGAAGTCATAGGAGCCGGTGTCCGAATTTGAAAAGAAGTGCTCGGAGCCGATGACTTGGGCTCCGACACTCTTGAAGACTTCGATCCCTTCGAAGACTTCGAAACCTGTTCAGCCTTGTCTAGGGCTTCCTGAAATTCAGGTTTGATTAGACCTCTGTCCACTAACTTCCTGCGTCTTTCCATCATGACCCTCCCACTAAAGGAATGACAGATAGAACAGTCTTCCTGCAAGTGGAGAGGGCCAAGACAGTAGACGCAGGAAGAATGGTTGTCAGTAATGGACATCTTTTGTCCACACTGACACCTCTTGAAACCACTTTTCATCTTTTCTGACATTACTATAGAAAAGAAAAAATTTACAACTACCAAAAAACCAGTCTAAAGTATGTAAATATATATAAAAGTTTAACAAACACACCACAGCACACTGATATATAAAATTTAAATAAACAGAAAAAGGTTAACTTTCTTCAAAAATTGTTACAGACAAAAAATGGCCTAAGGCCCTTACTAATTTTAAAGGTAAAATCTACCTAACTAGTTCACACAACTATCTATTATATATATATATATTATATAATATATAATATAAAT
>NW_025060105.1:0-5403 GCF_019279795.1 Protopterus annectens
AAAAAAAAAAAATCAAAACGAAATAGGGGTCCCAAATATGGAAGAAAATCTAGGTTTAGGATTTTTGCCTGGAAGTGTTTGCATAGGTACTTCATACTCCAAACAAAACTCTAAAGAGAATTTTTCCTCCAACGAATGGCAAATGTAGGAGGTGTAATGGGGAAAAAGGTATCTAGCAGCATATCTTTTGGAAATGAGTAGTTGGAGAACTTAAAAAATTCATCAGAGTCCTCTGTCAGGAATATTAGCAAATGAGTTTAACAAAGTAACTGATTTTGTTTTAAAGACAGCACACAAGATCTGAATTGCCTAGACATAGTACAGCCTTTTCAAATTTAATTGTGGTGGCTGCCAAAAAAAACAAAGTCTTAACCAACCATACTTGAAGTAGGAATGTGTAACAGATCACTGCTCGGCACTATTAAAGGCTGCCCTTTGCAATTTCCTGTTCACCCAGTGTATATACAGCATCAGCGAGGCGAAAAACAGTTTATGATTTAATAACTTTAAAAATCCAATACTGAACCAAGGTAAAACCAGTAGACAAAACAAATAGATTTATAAGCGCTTAAAGGGGTTAAAGGGCTAGCAGTGGCGTCGGAAGTAGCGACCAACAGACGAGGCAGAGGATATGGAGGTGAATGCGAGAGTCGGAGGCATGCAGGACTTAATACAGCAATTAATTCGCGGAGGCGGGCAGAGGAGAACTGCGTTATTTGTGGATAATTATAAGGAACTGGATTTTGCTCAATGGCTTAACAAATGCGTTGCATAGTGGAAAGGAAAAAGAAAAAACAAATACAAAGAACAAACCAACAGTTTCACATACAAAGAAAAATCTTAAGATTTTTTAAGAAACCTTAAATTTAAAACGTAACTGTGGAAAATTGGTACTTTGAAATGTATCAAGAAAAAATAGCACCAAAAGGACTTAGAATAAATAAATTTCGAACAGCAGTCATAGTGATAAAACATTTTTTCAAGAATATGTGTGACATTCTTAATGACTGTGGACTTACCAATTTAAAAGTAATGATTCAACACAATATTGAAGTTATGGAGCAAATGAAATGTGAAATAGATAAAATATATGGGTAAGAAATTAAGTCTGATTTGTTGTATTAGGTAGATGAATATAAATATGTTTATTGTAGAGTTTTTGCATGATGCTGATGTTGCTACTAATACTAACATTAATAGAAAATTAAAAAAGTTTGAGAAAGGGATATTATTAGTGAATATGGGAAAGGTAATGCATACAATTTTGATACTTTACTATGCTTCTTCTAGAGTACAGCAATGCGTTTTGAAACAGATTTTCAAAGCAGGAATAAATAGAGATTATGTCCTTACCATAGCGTTCCATGTGAGTGTTCATGCGCCTTTGTTCTTACACATAGGGTTGGAGCCGATCCTGAAGCTCCCGTGTCATTTGCTGCAAACTCTGCATCGAGAGAAGAAGCTTTCAGAACAACCTAATACCCACAATCCCCTCTGCCTTTACACTCAGATCCTAGTTTGCAAGCAAACCAGTAGTCAGAAGAGCACACTCATGCCAATATCCCCATATGCACAGAAACTAAGTCTATATATATATATATACATATACACACATATATATACATATCAACTATATACACAACAACTGCAGTACAGAAGCATAATACTTGAACCAGGCACCAAATTGAACGTTCTTCCTAAAGGGCAGAAGGGTAGGAATGTAAGAACAAAGGCGAGATAGACACTCCCACATGGAATGTTATGAGTAAGGACATAACTTCTATATGTGATGATGTTCAATCGCCAGACTGTTTTCTTACACGCTAGTAGCGTCCTAGCTCGCGCTTGATCCTGAGAACTCACGGAAGGAGCGTTCTTGAGCACAGTGGAACCAAAGTTTGCCCTGTCCCTAGAAACTTTGTCTACGCTATAATGAGAAATGAATGTATGTGGCTTAGACCAAGTAGCAGCCCGCTTTCAGTAAGCGTCTAGTGGTAGAAGGCTGCATGGGCAGGGATGTAGACACTGACCTTATGGAATGTCCTTTTGGAGTTTGTGCAAAAGAGTTTGATTTGAAGAATCATAGACATAGGTAGTACAATCAGTTAACCACTTAGAAAAGAGTTCTTTTGGTAACGGTACTCCTTTCACTGTTATCGTAAAGGCTACAAAAAGTTGATCAGATTTCTGTGATCTTTGTTCTATATCCAAATAAAACCTTAGCTGTCTGTGACATCTAATTTGTACGCTTATATACTCCATTTATTGGAGTGATGATTCTTGAGAAGAAAGTGGGTAATTCAATGGACTGATTAATATTATTAATGAAGACAAACTTTAGGAAGGAAGGATGAATTAGTGCGAAGAAACTCTGTCAGAGTGAAGATCAAATAAGGGTGCTTAATGGAGAGGAAGCTTGAAGTTCAGATGCATAAGCCTGGGGTGTAATAGCTACCAAAAAGAGTCTTCCATGACAAAAAAATTTCAATGGGCAAGAAAGAGGCTGGACAGTTCAAAGGGGCAGCATTAACTTAGATAACAATAAGTTTGAGACTCCCAAGGTGGCGTGGAGATCTAGTGAGTAGTCCTAATAGAAAAGCCCCCTTTTTAAAAACTACAAAGTCTGTAGGCCATAGCAAGAGCCCATTCTTCCCACATGGAAATTAGAAATGGCAGCCAATTGAATCTCTTAATGTGGCAGGAGAAGCACCCTGATGGAACAATTCTGTTAAAACTCTAATATTTTATTCAAAGGAGCTATGACAGGGTCCACTTGCTGTGTGTCGCCCAGAATACAGCTTCCATTACTAGTATATGTTTTAGTAGTGGAAGCTTTATGGCTCACTAAAATATTCTGTAGACTGCCCAGGCGAGAAAGAAGATCAGACCTGGCTAAGTTGGGAATTGGAGCAGCCAAGCTGCTAGATGAAGGAGGAAAGAAGCGAGGGGTGGGAGCCCCTGGCCAGGTGAGTCAATAGATCTAGCTCTGGGTCCCAGGATCCAGTGTCCCAGTGCAGTGTGTCTCAAGGAGGAAACCAAATTTGACAAGGCTGGGAATGGGGCAAGGCAGAGGATTATTGTCCTGTGTAGGTTTGGCTTTCTGGAGAAACTTTTGATATCAGGGGAAGGGAGGAAATGCGTGCAGGAGTCCCAGAGGGCCAATGCGTGAATCAGTGCATCCTGGGGACTTCCCCTGGAGGGTAATATAGGGCAAAGTAGCTCACTGCATTTGGCGTTCATTGGAAGCGCCAAACAGATGCACAGGAAGAGCTGGCCCCGCGTGCGAAAATCTTTTTAGCAACTGACTGTTTACAAGGACCCACTGCGATGCGGTATTGCTCTGCTCAGCCTGCCGGCTATGGCGTTGGGTGAGCCCGGGATGTGCGTTGCTATCCAAGGCGACCCGTGGACTCCGCCCATTACCCAGGTTCTCTGGCCCTCTGCATAGCTGATAGGACTTGGTTCCCCTTGCTTGTTTATGTACCAGACTACCGACATGTTGTCCGTCTGAACTGCAATATCCCAGAGGAAGAAGGGGAGCAAAGTGTTGCAACCTAGAAACACTGCCCTCAACTCTAGAACATTGATGTGCAGATTGTACTCAAATTGGTCCATTCGCCTTGGACTGTCTGTCCCTGAAAGATCCCCCCACCCTATCAGGGAAGCGTCCGTGGTCACCGAAAGGGGTGGGTAGCACAAATGGTCTCCCAAAGGTTGCAAGTCTGAAGCCACCAGTTTAGGTGTGTTTTGCGTTTTTTGAATTTTGTGTGTTAGAGGTAGGGGAAGACCATTGTGCAAACAGTAGCCATTGTAGGACTCTCATGTGCAGTCTTCCCAAGGGTATTGCAATGAGAAGCTGACATGAGCCCCAAAAACCTTCAGTACAGTTTTGCTGGGGATTTCGGGAAAAGAGAAGAAGGATGTGAGTCTGAAGTGAAAGTATCCTTTCTGGAGGAAGTCTTAGAATTAACTGATGTTTTTTAATTCGCTCCTATGAATAAGATATGGGGATGGCTGTAGTAAGGATTTTAAAACGGAAATTCCTAGGTGAAACAGTTGAAGATTAGTCCTGGCCTGTACTAGTTGACGCGGGGTGGTGGCAGAAAGGAGCCAGTCGTCCAGATACGGAAACACCTGGAATCCTTGGCGCCTCAAGTGAGACGCTACCACTGCCATGCATTTGGTGAAGACCCTGGGGCTGAGGTCAGACCAAAGGGCAGGGCTCGAAACTGAAAGTGACTGGCCCCAGCCGAAGCGCAAATGATCTCTGGATGCCCTGGCCATTTTGATGTGGTAGTATGCATCCTTCAGATCTATTGAGCACATCCAGTCCCCCTTTTGTAAGAATGGAAGGATCGGGAAACGTGACCATTGAACTTTTCTTTCTTGACGAAGGTATTGAGGGCTTAGGTCCAGAATTTGGGCCCCCAGTCCCCTGTTTTCTTTGGAACTAAAAGAACCTTGAGTAAGTCCCCAAACCCTTTTTGGGCCGCTGGGACTGGTTGGATGACTCTTTTTTTAGCAGCTTTGAAATTTCTATAGCTGCTGGCTCGCAGATGGGGGGGTACATCTGGGAGCTTTTCTTTGGAATGGGATGGGAAGAAATGGTATATTGTAACCTCTGGTAACCACGCTTTTACCCACTTGTCTGTAGTTATGTTTTGCCAGGCCTGAGGGTATAAAGCTAAGCGACCCCGACTGCCTCCAGAGCAGGACAGTCGGGCCTCCTCTCAGGAGTGCTGGAAAGGTTTACCAGGAGTGTATCCCTGTCACCTTGATTCTGGACCCCCCCTGCCGCCAGGGGGGGTCTTCCACCTCTGCCCCTCCTCTGCCTCTAGAGGGGGATCACCCTGTGTGCCTGGGAAAGATCCTTGGGGTTTTTGAAACCACATTTTCCAACCCCTTGCCCTTTGGGGCGGTCTGGTTGGGGTGGAAAACGGACTCCCACAGCAGACAGAGTCTTTCCCCCCTGCTCACACCGGTAAGGGTCTCCTTTACTTTGGGGCCAAAAAAATGGCATCAAATGGGGCGTTAGTAAAGGAAGACTTGAAGGCTTCCAAAAGAACATAAGCGCATCCAGGATTGTCTCGAAGAGCAATCGCTGAAGGGTGCCCTATCAACCTTGGGGGTGAGATCAGCCTCATGGACGAGTTCACAATGGATGTAAGGGGATTTGGGTGCCCTTTTTCTGAGACAGCAGATCTGTAGTACCCTGGAGGGTATCTCCCAACTCTTTGACTAGATCCCTCTGTATGTAAATGGGTCAAATAGTTCAGGGATCGCATGGAAAAAGCCGCTGAACTAAAAATGCGCTTCCCATACCTGTCCATAGTCCTAGAATCTTTATTAGGGATGGACAGATGAGGAAGATTCCGACATCTCCTTTTTGTGGGCTGCCACCAC
>NW_025060107.1:0-6232 GCF_019279795.1 Protopterus annectens
TTTGGTGCAGTGGTAGCTGCCCATGGCTGGGGACCTCTGTCCCACTGTTTCCATCTCAAGTGGCTTTATGGGCTTGTGAATGCTGAACATCCTCCTCACACAGAGGTGTATCCCCCCTGGCCATGCCATGTAATCACCCTGTGTGCTGTCTTGTCTGTCATCCTACCCCACCTATCCCTCCATGAGCATACCTACTGTCCTTCCCCACATCCCACTCTCACCCCACGGAAACAGTAAAAGGCCAATTGGTTCCCAGGAACAACATTTCTGTCTCCATACATAGCTTCCCCATTTCACACACGCGGTCCACTTGACACATGTAACCTTTAATATGCATCACAACATAATCTTAGCTATCCCTACCCCTGTCTCTGGTAGGCACACGAATCCCTAGTATGCACATGACTCTAAAATTGCTCCAGGTACACGGATGAGGATGACCATTGTACACAAAACACTACCAGTCCCTCTATGGTTACCCCATTTATCTTTATCATGATGATGTCACACAGCACCTTGCAAGAGTACTGTTCTCACATAATGATTGGACAGGAACTGTTGTGTTAATGTAAATAACATGCACAGAATGATGTATATGGCCAATGTACAAATGTTATGCAGTAAGGACTGACACATGTCTGTCTGAGGGAGTCTTGATATTACATAGTGACAAATGCCACATAATACAGGCATTGCTAGTGTTTCCCCTTTTCATTCCTTTACACTTTGTTGTCACATGGGATGTTCCTGATATATCTATATATATGTATGTGTTCATATGTTGACATAAACACTGCCACATACATCTACATGATGGAATCTTATCTAGTACTGTTGAATGACTAAGCCGGATGATATGTTTGTGATAAGTCCAATGTCTTGTATATCTGCTATAGGCGTAGTGGTAAATCACAATAGCTGTGTGTTGCAGGGTCCTGGTTTCGAGCCTTGCAGAGAGGCCAAGGTTTATTTTTATTACCATTGCCAGGGCAGAACAAGGCCATTGGATACAGAAAGTGATTAAGGCACAACAGAAGCAGTTGTGAGAATTAAGGTGTGTGCATGGGTTTCGCGTGGTGCTAAGCAATGCTGCTAACCTCTGGTTACAGTTTCTTACACTCAGTTAGCCTCTACATTTGCTTTCCCACCAGTGTAATACTCGTGATACTGGCTGCCAAACAGGCTTACACCTGCTTGCTTCCGCACTTGCAAATGCACTGCATTTGGTGTTTGCATCTGACACACACACACACCCCTGGGTGGGAGTGAGGATTATAGGTTCATAGGTTCATAGGTAGATACTAGGCTATCTGCCCTAGGGCATTTATAAGCCTAGCCAGAGTGTATTTGGCTTCCGCCTCCCTATTAGATTAGCCTACTGTGCCTCTGTAAAGTAGGTCACAGAAGGTACCCTTTAAGATTAGTTTACTGTGCCTCTGTCTAGCAGGGACACAGAAGAGATCCCAGGAGTGAATTTGCGATTTCCTATCATCCATAAGCGTCCATATTTATTTCGCTTTGAAGAGGGCCAGCGAGAGGGGCTATGTCTAACATGAATTGGGATTCTATTCCAGAGTGAGGGAGCCTCCTGGGAAATGGAGATCTGTCCCTCTCCAGAAAGCATTACGTCCTATTTATTTTTGTGATAGAGGTTTAAGTCCCTGGAGCGTGCAGCTCTAAGGGACTTGATTTTTGAGGTGGAGCATGTCCATTAATTCTGAGTTTGACATGGCTTTGCTACCGTCAGGCATAGATCAGCCTCTGAATAGGGTGGCAAGCAACTGAGTAGAGCTGGAGTTTCTTTTAGTCGAAAGCTGCATAGGACATCTGTTTGTAGCCCATGATCCTCTTAGGGTGGCGAGGTACTTTTGGGGTCTCTCCAGTTGCTGCAGGTGTCGGGTAAGGTACATCCCAAAAGGGGCATTTGTATTATTCAATTATGGGCCTGATGTGAGTGACTCCAGTAGAGGGGCACAATGACCTCTCTTGATCTAGAAAAAAAAAAAAACCCTTTCATTAGGATAAGATTGGAGCTATATAGAAGGTTTTTCTAAATAACTTTAAGGCAACGTGATTATCAAAGGAGAGATTACACTATCATTCACGTTGGTCCCCAATCTCTAATTACTTCTTCCTGCATTACTTTAATGGATTACCACCTATGGCATGTGAAATTTGTGGGCACTTTGTTTTTCACAAAGAGGGGATGACTATGCACTTTTTAGCATTTAGCTTGAGGCTGTGGCTCTGGCACCAGCATCTGTCTCTGTGAGACCCTTTTTGGAGGATGCTTGTGTCAGCTGGAGATTCGATTATGGCCTCAGTTTGCAGTCATCTGCGAGAATTTGTCAGCCATAATCCCTGTGTTAGCCTGAACCTCAGAGAAGTATATATGCCGAGACAAAAGAGGTCCTGGGAACCTGAGCCCTGTGGGATGCCACTTGTAACTGGTTTGGATTCCGGACATGGCACCTGCGATTCTGACCATGTGGGTTCTATCCACTGAGCCAGTTTGCAACCCATCTTGTGATATAGGGTTGATATTTAAGCTGGTAAGCTTATTTATGATGCCCAAGTGGGGTATTGTGTCGAAGGCTTTTGCAAGGTCCAGGTAGGCTGTGTGGACTACCTTGCCTCATCTATGGCTTTGGTAACTGTTTCAAAGAAATTAACTAGGAGTTTAGAGGCAAGATCTGCCCTTAACAAAGCCGTGAATTGGGTAGGGTCCAGTGTCTGGAGGCTCCCAATGTATTTGTTTATGAGTTCCATGATAATGCGGCTCCATGGCTTTACAGACCAGACTAGTCAGGCTTATGGGCGCGATAGCTCGAAGTCCGTTGTGGCACCACCTTTGTGGAGTGGGACTCACTGTCGCAAACTTGTAATGCCATTCTTTGGGTACATATCCTGTAGTAAGGCTAAGTTTGAACAGTGACTTAATGTGAGGGTTCAGTTCTTCTTGGAGCTTGTGTAAGACACAGCCTGGGACACCATCCGGTCCCATAGATGCTGTGTTTTTTGCTTTGGAGAGGGCAGCTTTCACCTGTGCATCTGTGATGTCAGGGAAGTTACATTCAGTTGGGATAGGCATTTGCTCCTTTTGGGGGGAAGGGGGGAGAAGTTTGCACTGAATCTGTCAGCCAGGATGTTGGCTATGTCTGTAGGTTCAGTATATTTTGTACCATTATGCAACAATTCAGAGCATATCTGGGAGTTTCCACCCATATTCCTAACATAACTAAAGAAGGTGTTGTGATTATTTTTAGTGTCTAGGGCAATTTTTCTTTCGAAACTGGCCTTTGATGATTTTATGAGGGATCGAAGTTTCTTACTAATACTGATCAGAGATGCCTTACCTTTTTGGGATTTTGCTCTGTCATGTAGTAGCTTCCTCCTTCTGTTGTATAGCTTATTTGTATTATTGTGGTCCACCAGACGGAGTCTCCTGTTTTGGAGGAGTGGAATCTTGGTTTTATTTGGGATAGCACGATCCATGTGCATTCCTGCAGGTGCTCATAGAATGCATTTATGTAAAGGATTCTCTTCATGGATTGGATATGTATTATCCTCTGGCCTGGGGGCTTTGGAAGGATTCCATCTCCAGTTTTGAGAAGTGCAAAGTTGGCTTTTGAGAAGTGCTTTACCGTGATTTCCTCCTTTGGCTGGGGGTGGGGATGGGATATGGATGTCTGAGAAAAAAATTACATGGAGCTTGCTTTACTGCTTGGTGGAGCTTACTTGGTGATGGCTTTGAAGTGTCTCTGTATAGACACTCAGTCTTCATGCTGGCTGGATTCTGCTAAAATTCAAAGTCTGGTTATATTTGCATTCACAGTCTGTTGCATACAAAAACTTGCAGAATATACACTGATGAGAGAATATACTTTTCAGCATCAACTTTAGAGAGCAGTAACAAATAACTTTTTTATAATAAAACCAAAGCGTATCTAATGTTGCAGTTTAAAGTACTGTTCCACTTTTACTCTCTCATATATGAGTATGCCAGACGATGTGAGAGATATAACATTTACCTCAGGACAACAAATGTGCCCCCCTACCATACCTTTATAGCATAACTGGATTCATACAGCTCTTTTATATACACACTTTTAGTCATGCATAAACATATACATTTCCTCTTGATATTCTATTTTGGAGAATTTCTGCTCTATCCTGTAGAAACAATACCTAATTGTTCCAAATGCTGACTTGATAATATTATTTTTAACAATGTCTCTGTAAGAAGACCAGCTTTTCTGACACAGTGTGAACATCCTGTATTCTTGTTTTGGAATCTTTGTATAAAACATCTGTTCTTGTGCTTAATGTTGATAGTCATGTCCTGTTTTCCATGCAGAAAAAACATATTTTGAGAAAAACACATTGCCACAGTGTCATAAACATATCCTGTTGTTTTATGAAACATATTGTGTCCATCCTGTTGTTTTAGGAAAACATATAGTGTCCATTTTTTATATGCAGAAAAAACATGTCAGTGTTCTTTAAAAGCAGATTTTGCATTTTTGCTCTTGCATACATCCTGTTTTTACAAGCCTGTAAGGGAAAATGTCCATTCAGCAGGTTCCTTATTTTCCAAGCCATGGTCATTTGAGTATGACTGCTGATCACATATTACTAAACTCTGTTTCTGCATTTAAGCAAGCTTTTTTCTTTCAGCATAATTACAACAGAGATTAATTTCCAGCCTTATATTAATAATAACATCTAACAATTCCCTCTGTTTTTAAAACATACTAAAAGCATTTTATATAGAAAACACATTAAAGAAACAAACCTATAGTCTTCTAGCACGATACAAGTCAAAATGCAATTTTACATAGATTAATACAATGATATTAAGTATTACTACAAAGCCACTGAATGTATTTAAAACTTTTCTTTTGCAGACCATTCTGTGAAAATATTTTTATCAATTATGAGCTGTGTCTCTTAGCTTTAATGTTATTATTTTTTTAACTTGATCAATTTATTCTTTTGCAATCCTGGGAATTTAATTTATGACTTAGAACTGTTCCATTAACTCTTTTGCAGCTGTTGAATTAACTATAAAGAGACAATAACTATGTGCTACTGCAAGCATTTTATACACTGCTGAAAATATACGAGTTTTAATGTCATTTTAACTCTATAACATTATTGGTCATGTCTCTGAACTGCTCCAATAACATCTTCTTGAGTATTGGGAAATACTGAACTGGGCTTAGATAATAAATATTTGAAAGCAATTATTTTACTGGGGTAAAACCAGTGATGTTACAACTTGACAAATTAGTTTTGAACTTATTACAATGTATCCTGATCAGTATTTATTTACACAGACTGTTTGCTATTTATGCATTTCAATCTAGTAGGTATCCTGAAACAAAATAGATATTAGTTTAACCAACACATGTTTATATTTATATTATTTATATTTGCTGATGTCTGCCTTTTGCTTTGTGCATTGTAAACAAATGTACTCTAGATGAAAAGAACATACATGCATGTCTGTCTTGTATCTGTACATCTTTATACAAGCATGTCAGTTTTGTGACTTTAAATTTTTATTCTTATTAACTATTTTTATTTAATTTTATATACTAGAACTGTTTTGTGCTTAACTATTTTTATTTAATTTTTATACGCTAAAACTGTTGTGTACCTTTTGACTATGCTATGAGAATAACAGTTATACGGTCTATTTTACTGTACTATTGATAAATGTCTTGCCTTTAACTGAATATAAGTAAAACATTTAAACGTGATTTGTCCCTACCATCCTACCATGTATGCTTAACCATTTTCAAAACATAAACATATTATAAAATATATTTCTTTTTGCTGCAGATTAACTGTGTATGTAGGAAGTTCCCAGTCTCTGTCAGTTCAGCTAATTTATTTAAACATCTTATCCTGCAACTGCTGTTGAATTTCCTAATAATGTTGCATGGTCTTTCTGACATTCTTTAGTAAGCTGTTCCTGCTGAATTTGAAACTCCTATCTTTTGAAAAATGTATGTATAACTTGTCAAGCTTCCTGAACTCATTGTGTCTGTCTTTTTAGAAGTTCAATACATTCTTTTTGTGACAAAAATGTACTAGGGTTCTATCAGTAACTGGTTGACTTCGCATGTGAGTGACAGGACATAACTGTTCAACATCAAGTGTAATGGAAACTTTACCCTTAGTTAATTCTTTATCATGAACAGATCTGTCTTTACAGTCTATTTTT
>NW_025060108.1:0-5624 GCF_019279795.1 Protopterus annectens
AACAACAATGAGCCCAGAGTCTACATACCCAGAATCCCTTGACTGCAACAATTGACAGTACCCATTACACATCCGTCATGTGTGCGGGACTGTGATGTGGACGCAGTTCTATGGACCCGGTACCCTGGGTATTTCTGTGCATCTGTGCTGCATTTCATGGACAGCTATCAGCAACATTAAACACGCTTGCGTGCATATGTGTACCTCTGTGACGACAATGAGATCACGTGAGTAATGCAGGAAGCTAGCAGGCATTCTCTGAATAATTTTGGGTCCTACAATGGACACCACTGTGCATATGTAAAGTGTAGAGCTTGCTGGACTGTGTCCTGCAGTGGGTTTCACTGCTGGTGTGTTCCCCAATCGCGGATGTCTGTTTGACTACCCATTCCACATGGTGCTACATAACCAGGTGATTTAGTACTGTGAACAAATGACATACATCCAAAGATGCTGGTTAGCAACTGCTTCATATAAACCTCAGACATCCCAATGGGACATATCCGTCACTGTATTTCCAATATAACACCACCGGAACATGTTGATTACCTATGTATTCATTTAACCATGTTGTCTTCATAGGGAATGCCATAGTTAACATATCCTGACGCGTTGTGTGTGTGCCATTAGTATGTGTTCCACAGGTCGCATCTGTTCCGCTATGCGGTAGCGGGTGCTCCTCATTCTGTTGCTGGCAGATTGAGTGCTGTATACGCCGGTGTTGGCACGACGGTCCGGCTTTGTATGTGGAATGTCAACTGTAGTCCCTATGTGTATGTCGTGTGTTATGCCTTACGCGGCTATGTAATTTACCGGGTTTGCAGTTGTGGGTGCCATCGGCCATACGTGTCCATCCATGACAATTGCCTACTGGACACTAGTATAGGGCTGTACACATTCCACACCTACATTTAGCATTCTCCGGTATGGTTTGCATTATTAGTAAAATGCTACCATCCCTGACGGGCGGACAAAGGATTGCCTGCTCCGAAACCAGAGTCTACATACCCAGAATCCCTTGACTGCAACAATTGACAGTACCCATTACACATCCGTCATGTTGCGGGACTGTGATGTGGACGCAGTTCTATGGACCCGTACCCTGGGTATTTCTGTGCATCTGTGCTGCATTACATGGACAGCTATCAGCAACATTAAACACGCGGTGCATATGTGTACCTGTGACGACAATGAGTTCAGTGATTGAAATAGAAATTATTGATTCTTTCCATAATTTTGGGTCCTACAATGGACACCACTGTGCATATGTAAAGTGTAGAGCTTGTCGGACTGTGTCCTTGTGAGCAGTGGGTTTCACTGATGCTGTGTGTTCAGCAATGCGGATGTGTTGACTACCCATACTGTGTGGTGCTACAGGAACCATCTGTTCCGACACCAGAACCATTGCTATTCATCCAATGTTGCAGCTTAACATCCTCTTTCATACCATACCCAGAGGTCTCGTTTGGGAGGTTTTGCCACTTTATTATAACAACACCCCCAGACTGTGTACATCACGGGATGATTAGGCCACTCTTACCGGCCATTTGCTTATGTAAGTACCAGACACGTCTCTATACATGTATGATAAGACATATTGTCATGCAGAAGTTAATCTATGTTATTTGGACATTGGCTTCTGCTTTTGGCATCCGTTGCTGTGAGTGTTGCCAGTTACCATACACATTGCTTGCTCAGAGGCAGACTACACAATTCTGCACACTACTGTGGTCTCCTTTAAGGACCCTGAGCCGGTATTGACATGCGGCAGCCACTGCATCAATCACATTTGCCATCTACCAGTACCTACAGGACTGCATGAGCCAGGCATTCACTTACCCAACTGTGGTTCATTGTACCAATGCCAAGCATCCAGTGTGGTGTACCCCAGCCATACACAGGATGTACAACACGAGGTGGCTACTACAAGGTGGAGCAGACACCTTGTGAGGTATAAGACCCTTGGTCAAGATATGTGTAGAGTTACACACAGGCATGGAATGTCCAGGGCACATTCCACAGATATACCTACATGGACCTGGCTAACAATCATACCACCTTCAGTTGCTATGCTCAACACCTGGGAGCTCACTCCCACATATGCTCTGACTGGGTTCACATAGAGGTGGGTTTACTCAACATCACACATTGCCAACATACAGGCTGACAAGTCCAGTGAGGACATCTCCACACCCTCCCACACATGAGGAGATGTGTGTACCAGGGTTTGTAGTCACCAAATGTTCTGTGACACACAGGTGGGACATGCTCTCTCAGGGTAGTGGACATAGCATCCATGAGACCAGCTGGTGACCCATGTACTCCACTATCTCATTGTATTAGACCCACAGTTATGACAGCTATTTCTTTGTAGCCTCACCTCAGGTAAGGTACCCAGGTTGTGTCGCCACCATAGTCCCTCACAGGGCCAATGCCTCCCAGCCTGATTATTACTGTCCCATTACCATGAGGAGACCTATCTGCAAAGACATGTGGAGGGATCATACTGCGGCTCATATGACTGCATAGGGGACATACATACTTTGCATCCAACACGGTTTGTCTTGTTCAGGCGGTTCATGCCTTTAAAGCATGGTGAAATTTCGACAGTCACGAGGCCATTGATGGGGTGTTGCAGTCCATACAGCCTACCTCGACCTGGCAAGGCCTTCATCACATTACCCCCTCAGTATCGTTGATAAACCCATTGGCTGGGATGTGGACCATTACATCACAGAATGTGTTACTATATGCACACAACAGTCATAGTTGCTGGCGTGTCAGACCTACTGCCTGTGCAAGTGGTGTCCCATGGGGCCTTCTGTGGGTCCACTCCTGTCATACATCTACATTTCCACGGTACAGGCACACACAGGGGTGCTATGGGCAACAGTGTTTGTAGATGACTGCAAAACAGGTGCCAAAGTGGGACGGACATCTGACACAGATATCCCAGGGCCTCCCAGGTATGCATATCTGCTGTCAGGGACATGTCCCACAGCTAAATGTGAAGTAATGCAACATCATACCTGTGGAGAACTACTAGGTCACCCCTGTCCAGCATATAGGTGGCTGTCCACTCAGCACAGGGGTGATTACCAGGGATCAGGGGACAGAGTTTGTCAGTCACCATTCATTCCCACACGTTGCTATCGTGGTTGTGTGGGACTCTACATTGCCCACCTGTTTGTGCAGATTCACATCTACATCACGCTAGGTCATTGTCTCCTTGTACCCATTTCGTATTACACCTATGATCTACTACATTGCCCCATTCAGACTGTATCTGACCATACACCTACAGCAGCTGGGAAGCCCACATAGGTTAATTGTTGTACAGATGCAGGATGACACAATTTTGTGTAATGCTGCCCCACTTGTAGGACCCCTGCCACATTACGTCACATACCTGCTGTTTAGTGTTGACCTGTGCCTGACATACAAGGCCATGTCAACCCATATGTCATGTGTATGCTTCACCTACTGTATCTGCATCCCTCAGAACCACTAGGGCAGGTTACATTTACCTTGTCACGGTCATTAATGGGATGTGTTTGAGTGACACATATATCACCCAGACACTCATTATGCTGTGGATCTACATCACAGTACATGTGAGACAGAGATCCTTCCTAGCCTTGTTCACAGGTATGTTGTCCATTGGATGGAGGATTGCAGGTATAGGCCAGGGATTACATCATTATCAGTGCTTGACGGAGGTACAGCAATATCATGAGTATTTTATCCGAAGCACAGAAGGTTGGCAAAGTCATCCTAACTATGGTGTAGTATTATGGCTGAACCTGGGACGATGGCCTACCCTGTACCTATGGACGTATGAACCTATATTCATAGTTTGTCACTTTTACAATTGTCTATCCACTATCTTTCGCCACTGTATATTTCTGTGGCACATGATTGTCCTCTGTATTACATGCAGGTATGCTGTGTACAGTGCACATACGTCACTGTTGATGACAGTGTATCTGTGTCCCTAACACTGTGATACTGAGGACTACCACACATCCTTCACAACATTACATGCATATGTCCATTCTATTCTTCTTTGGCCTATGGGGGGGTGTTAAGGCAAATATTACTCAAGTCCCTGTTTGTGCATGCTTCATGTTGGTGTTTGACCAGGCTCCGTTGCAGTCATGTGTTGGACAGTAGTGTGTCTGTGTGTTTGCCATGTGTTTTTATTGCCGGTACATCTGTGGGAGGTGTAGTTGGCACATGTTCCTCTTTGCAGGGACACCCATCCTGGGGTTTGTGTCATGCATCTGGGCCGTGCCATATGTCCTGTACTATTCCCACTGTATGCCTTCATGCACTACTACTGCGTGTTACTGGCTGTTTGTATGTGGTACACATGGACATTGTGATGGTTGGCTTGACCTATTCCCATGCTAGAACGTACACATCTGTCAATTAAGTCTGTTAAATCAAACTGTATCACTCATTCCTATTTTCAAAATGACACTCAATCACACAGGAATCTGGGTCTAATAACATTTTACTACTGTGCAGCAGGAGGAAAAGGAGTATGCAGTAAAAGTTTAGACATTTGTTTAACTCTATACATGTTACATCTGTATGAGCATTCTGTATACTATCATCTTTTGCACACATTAATGATGTGGTCAGTCACAAGGCATTTACATGCTAGAGTCAAGAACATTGTATTCCTACAACAGTGCTCAGGTAATGCTTATTAAATGTTTTCCCATGAGGATAGCCCAACCTTGCAGCCACATATTCATTAGACTGTACTTTAAATTCTGCTCTGTCACGGTTCCAACACTGTTCATATCAGTCCTCACTCCATTTCCTACTAGGTTCCTGTGTCTCTCTGCTGAGCAGCTGTACTCTGTGTTACAGCTCACAAGCCTATCCTCCTCAGTGGAAGGATGACAGATATACCTGTACATACATGTATTATTCTCTAACCGAGCAGATGACTAATGCTGAATGACATACACCTGCTGCACTGGTTACTGCTAGGGTCAGGGTTCAATCACACTGCAGCTACACTACAGGCAATTACATGCATGATAAGCTGTACTGCCATATTGTCAGGTAGAATAATATGCATTATACACTATTTGCTTCTAAAGTTGCACGTCATATATATGTTTAAATTTTATTTTGCTAACATTCTCCCTCCTTTGATTGCTTTCTCTATCCAGAAACATATACAACATTATTTCATTCCCTAGCCTCTTCCTCTGTGGAACATTTAACTAGGCAAGTAATTTGTTGTACATTTCAAGAAGGGTTGCATTTTCTATTGACAAATACCACTACAGGTCTTGATACATAGTTTGGTACAGATATGTGAGAGTCCCTGACTAATACTTACATGCAAAGTATCCAAATAGACACATGGTCCCAATATGAGCGGAACAACACACATGGCAATCATGATATTCAGTATGACTGACCCCATCCACCCAATGGTTTGTGGAAATGGTTGTCAGTGGGTTTGGGCCTGGTTCCGCCATGGATGACACCTGCTGTATTACCTCTGGGTGATTTTGGTCTCTTCATGTGGTAGTTGGACACAGCGATCTTCTTCAGTAAGCCGTGCAATTCTCAGCTCCCGGTGCAAAATTTTTTTTTTT
>NW_025060109.1:0-6182 GCF_019279795.1 Protopterus annectens
TTTTGCCAACAGAGTTGGCGAACAGGTCACCGGCTGAGTTGTTGGATTTGATGGTTTGCACTACCAGTCTATTAGATGAGCGGAGTGCTCTGGAGTTGGAGTGGGGATAGTTGATGTTTTTCAGTGTAGGTGTATTTTCTGGTTGGTTAAGTGCTTTGTGAGCCACAATAAGTTGATTATACTGAATCTACCTGGGTAGCTCTAGCCATCCGAGATAATTTAGATTTTTACAATGATGCGTCCTATAGGGGAGACCAGTGGCAAATCTAGCAATGTTATTATAGCAGCTTGAGAGTTTGTTAAGATCAGTTTTATTTAGGTTGGCAAGTAAAGGGGAAGCATAGAAGAGGGTAAAAAGTAAATGAGAGCGGGCAATGGTAGTCCTAGCAGGTGGGGTAAAGAATGTCTTTATCCTATATAGTGTGCCCAGCTTTCTATTAATGGTTTTGATAGTTTTGTTAACATGCACATCAAACTTAAGATTGTTATCTACAATAACTCCTAGGAGTTTTGTATGGGCATCTGGTGAGATTATGGTACCATTATTAGACTTAATGGAGAGAGATAGCGCCGTGGATCTTTGGGTGGGGGAGAAAAGTAGGAACTTTGTTTTGTTAGGATTTAGAATCAGAGAGCGAGAGGCAAGCCAATTCTCTACTAGGTTAAAAGCAGTCTGAGTTATATTCTTTTTAAAATGAACAACTTCTTACTCTGGATGTGTGGTATTCTAATGGCAGCTTCCTGCCAGTGTAACCATTGGTGCCTTGACGAGTGCCATACACAGCAGAACAGACAATCGGATTACAAGGCATCTGTGTGGGTCTGGGTGAAACTAAAAAAATGATTAGGTTTCATTTTATTTTATGTGAGGTGCTGTGTATTGGAAAGTTGCCAGAATAAGAGATTTGTCACTTTTGCTTTCAGAATTTGCTGATTATTTTAGATTGCTTGGCACTCCTCTTTGTACAATGTTTTGTAAGGGAGATGTAAATCCAGGAAGATGGAGTGGAGGTTTACTATTATAAAGTAACTATCGTGTAAAACCATAACGAGCTCAAATCTATGCTCAGAGCTCTTCTCACAATTAGCCACAGTTATTTTGGTTTGTGGGCAGTATTACCCAACATAGCACCAATTTACCTTTTGCTTATACTCTCTTTATCATTTGAAATCGTAACCCACCATCATGCAACTAGTAGTGGTGCCACCTTCTTTGTAATAATTCAAATGCAGGCAGTTATACAGTTATGAGCTATGAGTCTCAAATGTTGCACTTGGAATTTCATACTAGAGTTACTGAGTCAGTGTTTTGTTGAATACTTTCTGTCTGGACTAGTAATTATTATATCCTCCATAGTAAGTTTCATGAGAATTTCATTGAAATGCTCATAAATTATGGTTAACATTCAGCTCTTAACTCTCTCAATTAATTATAGAATGCTAGGTGTAGTTATATCTGTATACAGTATGCAGTTATTCTTGGTTTTCTTAGTTTCAGTTAAATGCTGCATTCCATTCTCTAACAAGTCAATAACAGCTACAGCGTTTGTTTTGATCTAGAATCTTTTTTTGAGAAATATGTAATTTGTTGTTATCATCTTGTATTTTTGTCAGGAAGATTGTACACTCAAAATGTTTAATTTGTCTTTAGTTTTTAATGTTTTTGGACTGCTTGGCTTGATTTTTTTGTTGAAAATCTGTTCTGAAATAGCCAGTGTGAGTAATGTTTACCTTGCTGTTTTTGGTTGAAGGAAGGAAACAGGTAATTTGTTAGCACTGTTGCTTGTTACTGTCTGTGGGCTGTCTCTGTTTCTAAGACCTCTCAACTGCTCCTGTTTTGTAGGGACACCCCCTGATGCTTCATAAAAGCACTGTATAGTTAAGTAGTAAATGCATAAACATTAAATTAGTAAATTGGGCATATTTTACTGATATTAATTTATAAGTAAGCTTAACATAATGTTATTAACTAGGAATACCTTATCCCAGATTTTATTGACTCCTTACTAAAGTAATTGTTTTATTGCTTTATGTAATATAAATAAAATATGATTTGATTGTATTAAAAAAGAGAGGTTTGGCACTTGGCGTGTGAAGATGTGTGTGTGTTATAAAGGTTGTGTGAGATTATTAATAATTATGTGTGTCTGTGTTTTATTAATTTGTTTTATTATTATTATTATTATTATTATTGTGTGTGTGTGTGTGTGTGTGTGTGTGTAATGTGTGTGTGTGTGTGTGTGGGCAAATTATTTATGAGGCAGTGAAACTTAAAAGGTTAACTAAACTAACCTCTTCTTTGTAACAGTAATATATCCAAAAATCCAGGTTGCATGTCCTATAGACTTCTAATTTTCATTCAACACCTTTTCACATTTTCCCTCATCATACATTCTGATTTGTAGTTTGCATAAAGTCTAGAAGTTGGCATAAAAGTATTGAGGTTTGAAATTTTTTGAAAATATTGCTTTGGTAGTGTTTAGGATGACTATAAGGGGTACTTCAGGAAAGACATTTTTCAATGTGGATTTATTTACATACCTTACATATGATTGAAGCTAATCTCTGAACTTTTATGTGCATGTTCAAGCTTTAATGTGCACATCAAATATGCTTTGGGGATGTTTTTTTTTAAAACAATACAAAGAAGGCTTTTCACAGATTGTTTTATGGGTGAATACACAAGAAGTTTTTTGTCCCCATATAAAAAATAATGTTCACAGAAGTAGACAAAAAAGAAGTTATGTACTCACCATAACATTCCATCTGTGTTGTCCATTTTCATTCTACTTCAATTAATGGGTTCAGATCCAACCCTCAGATCTGACTCGGCCAACTTCTATAAATTCTAGGATCTGACTCTCGAGTTCCTCCCTTACCCATAATGCCCATGACCACTCCACCGGCCAGACGGTTGCTGCTGGTAGCAGCATTATCAGAAAATACTATAATAATGCTATGACAGAAAAGTGATAGCTGGAAGATCAGGAGCTCAAACAGAAACTATGGTTTCTATCAACAATTCTGTTAGGTCTCTCCCAAAGACATGGATGGGGGGATGAAGGGAAGTAAGCTGAGGAAGAATGAAATGGACAAGCACAGGGTAGGATGTTATCTTAAAATACTAACTCTTCTCAGGATATTCATTTTCATTCATTCCTTAATGAATGAGACAGAGTACATAGCTATGGTAACCTTGGGTGGCCTTCATGGAAGGATGTTCCGGGGAACCAAAAGCAGCTCTATTTCTGGAGATGATGTCCAGTTTGTAATGAGCAATGAAAGTATGGGTATTAGACCATATGGTAGCTGTACAAATATCATCAATGGATGCTCTAGCCCAAAAAGCAGCCAATGTAGATATTGACCTGGTTGAATGTGCCTTTGGTTGTCTTGGTAAAGTTATGCCTCTCAAGGAATAAACATAAAAGATGCAATCTGTCATTTATTTAGCCAATGGAGTTTTTGAAACTGGTTTTCCCATTCTATTATTAGTGAAGGAGACAAATAATTGATCGGTTTTCCTAAATTCCTTGGTCCTGTGAAGATAAAAACAAAGTTGTCTAGGTACATCTAGAAGATGAAGGGTGTATTCTCCTTTATTTTCAAAATTGGGGAAGAAAACTGGCAAATTGCTCACTTAATTGATGTTGGATTCAGAGGCAACTTTTGATAAAAAGGAAGGATTTATGCGTAAATTAATACTGTCTTTGTGAAGAATCAAATGCTGCGGTTTGGAAGATAGTGCTTGGAGTTTAGATACTTGTTTTGCAGAAGTAACAGCAACCAGAAAAACAGTTTTCCAGGAAAGAAACTTGAGATCTATTTATGCTGATGGTTCAAAGGGATAATGTACTAAAGTTTGCAAAACCATAGCGAGATCCTAAGGTGCAGCAGCCCTTTATTGGAGGTCTAAATAAAAAAAAATACCCTTAAGATAGCCTTAAATAATTTAGATGATGCTAAACTAACAGCATTATCTCTGCTGCGATAGTTGGAAATGGCTGCTAACTGAACCTTAATAGTGGAAAAACTTGCCCCACCTTGAAAAATAGAGGCAAAGGAATCTAGAATAGCAGGAAGTGGCACAGTAAAAGTATCTAACTCTCCCTGATGATCCCAAAAAGAAAACCTTTCCCATTTACTTTTGTAAATCTTCCTAGGTTTATGAGATGAGACTAGGATTTTTCAAACAGGGCTGGAAAGCCTGGAATGTCTAGCCATCATTGGAATTGGAGAAACCATGAGGTCAACTTGAGGCCTGTAATATTCAGGTGAAACTGCACTGATGGGTGAGATAGGAGTTCTAGACTAGGAACCAGCATCCAAGGAGGATGTACTAGATGAGACCAAAGGAAAAGGAACCACAGAAGGGAGCAATGAGGATTACTGTGCTCTTCAACCAAAGTGCTTTCTGAAGAAACTTGGGGATGAGAGGCAGAGGAGGAAAAGCATAAAGGAGACCAGAGGGCCAAATATGGACTAGAACATCTCTCAGTGACTGTCCCTGAGGTGGGATAAGGGCAAAGAACCTGCTGCATTTGTTGTTGTGGGGAGATGCAAATAGGTCACAAGAAAGTTGACCCCATTTTGTGGAAGATCATGTTCACCACTGACTGGTTGAGAGACCACTCGTGAGGCATGAGAATTGTCCTGCTGAGTTTGTCTGCTATAATGTTTGATTTCCCCAGTATGTGAGACACTGCAAGAAAGCAATTGGATGAGATTGCCCATTGCCACACTCTCATGATTCTTGACAAAGGGGGTAGGATTTGGTTCCCCCTCATTTGTTGATGCACCAGACTACTGACATGTTGTCTACCAGCTGCAAACAGTCTCGAGGGAAAAGCCTTGTGCTGCCTGCAACACCAGAATCATTGCTCTGATCTCTAGGACACTGATATGCAAATTGGTCTCTTGCGGAGAATACATGGCTTGAACAGTCCATCTCAAGTAATGCCCCACCCCAACTGGAAGGCATCTGTAGTCAATGTGGCAGTCGGGGAGGAAAGATAAATGGATGCCCTTGGCCTCTCTTTGGAATGAATCCACCAAAGAAGAGACTGTCTGCAAGCCTGAGACAGTCTTATTGGATGTCTTAAAGGGTGTTGATAAAAGGACCATTGAACTGCTAAGGTCCATTGAAGAATTCTCATGTGGAGATGAGCAGTGGGAATTAGAGTAATTGCAGCAGACATCAACCCTAGAGCTTTGAAGACTAGTTTTGCTGGGACAAAAGGAAGAGAAAGTATCTATCTGATGTGTCTTCAATGTGAGAACTCTGTTTTGGGGCAGAAGAGCTAGAGACTTAGGTTCATAGGTTCATACTAGGCTATCTGCCCTGGGGCAATTATAAGCCTAGCCCGATTCTGTATGGCTTACGCCACCCCTTGATTTGAGTATACTGTGCCCTTTAAGGTTTAGTTTACTGTGCCTCTGTCTAATAGTGACACAGGAGTAATCCCTGGGACAAACCTACGATCCCCCATCCACCTATCGAGATTCTTCTTGAAGAGATTCAGTGAGGTGCTCTGCCTCACATGAACTGGAATTCTATTCCAGAGCGAAGGGAGCCTCTGGGTTATGAACCTGTCCCTCCAGCAAGTTCTATTTATTTCTGTGCTGAGGTTCAAGTCCCTCAAGCATGTGGCTCTAAGGGATTTAGATTTACTGAGGTGGAGCATGTCCATTAATTCTGGATTTGACATAGCTTTGTATGTCAGGCATAGATTGCCTCGAAGTAGGCGGTATGCAACTGAGTAGAGCTGGAGTTTTTTTTAACCGAGCAGCATATGGCATCTGTTTGAGACCCTTGATCCTCTTGGTGAGATACTTTTGGGGTCTTTCTAATTGCTGCAGGTGTCGGGTAAGGTACATCCCAAAAAGGGGCATTGTATTCTATGATGGGCCTGATGAGGGATGAATAAAGGGGCACGATTACCTCTCTTGATCTAGATGTGAAACCCTTCGTGATGAGGTGGGCTATGTAGAAGGTCTTTCTAACCACTTTGGCAATGTGGTTTTCAAAGGAGAGATTGCTATCAACTTGGGTCCCCAGGTCCCTAATAACTTTCTCTGTACTTAATGGGTTTCGCCTATGTGGTAATTTGTGGGCACATTGTTTTTGCCAAAGGGTATGACTATACATTTTTGGCATTTAGCTTTAAACCATGGTGCTGGCA
>NW_025060110.1:0-5019 GCF_019279795.1 Protopterus annectens
TCCCCATCCCTTGACCTGTGTATTTCCATGTACATGTGTATAGTGCCTGCATATTTGCACTGTGACCTACTGGAAGTGGTACAGCTTGTTTTTTTACAATGGACTACATGCAGCCCTGCTTACTGTAGCTTTGTTTGCATGCATGTTTGCTTGCAGTTACCCTGGAACACTGATCCCACCTGCAATGCAGATTTACAGAGCTTCTGGGGCCCCTAGTGACATCTGCATAGCTTACTATATGTATGTCCATGTCTCACTTGACAGAACATCACTGTTTGTCCTGTTATGGGCCTGTGACACATTGCATATGACTTTCCTGGCATTTGCCCAGTGCAGTCATTTTGCCAGTGCTAACTAATCACAGGCACTACACCCTCACATACTCACCTTCTGTACCTTTTTTCCCATTGGCCCTATGTGCAACCCATGGCAATCACAATACTATGGTAGCATGTGCAAGGTCACTTGTCAGTCACCTCTATGGTACAGTTGTGGAATAGGGAGTCGTGGCAATGTCACAGCTGCCACATGCACAGTCAACCCTCTCCCCACATGGACATACAACACATGTATGAGATGCAACCACATAGCCAAACTGGGGACTAAGCACCAACCCCGTAGGCATAACCTGTCGGGTGGCATGAAATACTACAGTGACTACAATACCAGTCTGAGGGCCTACACTGACAGCAATATAAACACATGAACACACGGGGGCATTGTGGAGCTTCAGAATAGCATCCTGGAGAAACCACACCTCTGCAGCTGGCACAGGCAAGGGAACACAGCACCCCAACACATAGCACACAAATCCTGTGCCAAACAGTAAAGCCTTTTAGACAACACACCTGCTAAGTTGTTTTAAACCTTTTTTGGGGACAGTGGGGCCCCGCCACCAGGCTGGACAGGTGAAGGTCACGGGATATGCCGGGGGCCATGGTCCACCACAACAAGATAGGTCAGGAGGCATGGACACATATGACTCAGTCATTGTCCATGCCACTTTGGGTGACCTGTGATGTACCTCCCCGGACTAAAGATAGGAACATAGAAGGGCTCTCTGAGCATGTGGCACAGGCTGGTATGACCCTGACCTTGGTTGGCATCATACCCTCACCAAGAATGCTGAAGTATTACTGAATGCTGATGAATTACTGTAGCTACAACACCCCAGCTGAAAGGTACCTAGCATGTAGTCACTGCATTGCTATGGACCAACTTGTTACCACCCCCACAACAGGTGAAAAAAAGGGAGCACCTGTTCATCAACAACATGCAGACTATATGCCCAGACCAGATTTTATCCCCCTTTAAGATGATACCATATAAAACCCACACTGAAAAACACATACCACATGCAGCCCCCCACAGAAGACCACAGTCAAAATTTTTTCCAGTGCAAATACCATGTATTCACATGGGCAGGCCAGACAGGGGAACTATTGAAGGTCAAAATTGTATTTGGCACAAAATACATCATCTGTGTCCACCAGGTTTAATCGATTTATGCATTATTGTGAACAACAACCCACACACATCATTCTTTTAAAAACACAATGGCATTTTGGAAATTTAAACCCTAACTAACTGTTATGACAGTAGTGAGACTAAGAGCGGGTATTTGCATTACTGGGAGGTTTCCCTTTTGCTGTACTTTAGGGTGCTGACATCATCGTGTTTAGAGAGGAATTGCACCCGGTGTGTTGTTGTTGCCAAAGGGACATTCTCTCACAAGTAATTGCACACACACTACCCTCCCCCACACACCTTTCCATTTGCAGGATTCAAACCCTACCTAACTATGTTAAACTCAAGATGGACATTAGCAGAGCGCCATTCGCATTACTGGGAGGTTTTTCTCCTGCTGTACTTATAGGGTGCTGACATCATCAGTGTTTAGAAAGGGAATGTGCATCCTTGTGTGTTCTCCCAGTTGCCAAAAGGGGCATTTCTCCCCAGAATTGCACACACTAACCCCCACCCCACACAATGGCATTTGCAGGATTCAAACCCCCACCTAACTATGTTATGACCGAGACACCCTTAGCAAAAATATTTGCATTACTGGGAGGTTTCCCTCCTGCTGTACTTATAGGTGCTGACATCATCAGTGTTTAAAAGGGAATGTGCATCCTTTTTTTTAGTTGCCAAAAAGGGGCATTTCTTCACACTTGCACAAACACACACACACACACACACACACACACACACACACACACACACACACACACCCACACACCCCCACTGAGCATTTGCAGGATTCAAACCCCCACCTAACTAAATTATGACACTTGAGGGAGAAAGCAGAGGGACTATCCGAATTACTGGGCATCTGTTCTGCACCCGCAGTATTTATAGGGTGCTGACATCATTATTTTAAAAGGTATGCACATCTATTACTACCTGTCAGGTGGGGGATAGCATATATATGCATTTGCAGCCACCTACTTCAGGGTCAGATATGCACATCAGCACTGGCAGATTATGTTTTATACCATGCTTCGTGACCACAGGACCTGTAACACACAACACAACCAGTTCAGACCACCCCTCCCACATCCGGGACACACACTTTGCTTCCCTGGGAACAGTGCCAAGATATGAAGGTGTTCACATACACCATTCGTTGTTAACGTCAGGTACAGGTATATTGTGTGTGGGAACTACTCAGGCCTCTACAACATTACCCTACAGCCACTACAATTTGTGAGTCCATGTGCTATGGCAGGTCCATAGCCACAAGGGGGAATACATATTGCACCTGATCATCTGCAACATGGGTACTCACTGTTCCACACCAGAGGTAGACCACCATTGCTGATATCTGACCATACCCACCTTTCCCTGGACATCCACATCCCATCCCCACCCCCAGGCAAGGTTGTCACTGCAAACAAAGTGTATTTATCAAAAGGAGACTTTGCACTTGTGAAGACTGGGGTGGAAGACTTCAAAGGACCCATGCTAGGGGAGTATACAGGCCACTCTGCATAATCCTTGACAATTGCATTCTATGAGAATGTGGAGGGTTTGCATTGATCATGCTATCCCAAATATACCCATGACTCCTCCACAACAGGACACCCTGTCAGGTGTACACCAGCCATATATGAGCTGTCCAACAGATGGAGTGAGCTAATACATTGCAGAGCAGTAGCCCACAGAGGGAGGACATCTCTGAACAGTACTGGCATGACACTTCAATCCCTCTTAATCATCACGACGTGTTGACAGTGAAATTGTCCAGACACTGCAGATAAGGCTCCCTCAGTCTGTTATTGGCCCACTTACTGTTAGAGGTCCTCACCAACCCTCTTCCAGCACACACCAACAACATGGATGTGTCATAGCAAATTAAACCCCCTGGGATCTCCACTGTGTCCCTGCTTGACGGAGGCACAGCACACTAGCCTCAACGGTGCATTATGTGACCTACTTTACAGTGGCACAGTAGCCTACTGTACTGGGGATGCAGACGCCAAGCACACTCTGGCTAAGCTTTCATTCCCTAGGGCAAACAGCCTAGTATTGACCTCTACACCCATATGTTTAATTGTCAGATGCACAATATTTGTTGCTGATAGGCTGTTTGCAGGTCTTTATTGCCATAGCATTCCCTGTTTCTATGAACAACTTGTGTATCTGTGGAAGATGTTTGAATATGAGGGGGATCCACTATATCACTTATGTCTCTGTAGTCATTTAACTGTGTGCACTGGGCAGATTGCTGTAATGTGGTTGGTTCCTGGAATGACACATACAAATACCAGATATGTGTGGCCAACTGCTAAACTGAGATATGGCCTAAGTGTGTGAGCATGCCCAGTTCAGCCTTTCCATGGCATGTTGTCTGACATGTGTCTCATTTATCAAAGTGTACGAGCATGCCCAGTGTGAGCTTTCCATATGTTGAACTCTGCAGTCCACCACATATGTGGATGAGTGTGAACTTCAACAATATCTCACTTTTATGGTTGTGTGTTGGGTGTCATGTTGTGTACTTACTGGCCAACTGCTTCGTGTCTGAACACAACAGGGATTATACTGTGCCTGCAGGGTTTGCATGGGATACTTTGCATACAGTTGTCAACATCCTTTCATAGTGACCTAACACTGTAGTACCATATAGTGTACTGGTTCAGTACTTTCACTGTGGTGGACAGTATCCTGGGCTTTAGTCCTATCACTGCTTTAAATTTTCATAGTGAGCACAACAGACTGTTTAGGGGCCAGTTGTGCACATATGACCATGTTGCATTATGTTCAGATATGGACTACTTAAACCAGGCTTGTCCAACATTGGTAGTGTATTCCACAACATAGGTGGACATTGGCAAACACTAGCGATGTGCCCTAGGCCATTTCTAATGCTAGTCAGAGAGTGTGTTTGTCCTTGAACACATTGTAACTGGAGTTTGCCATGACATATGTCATGGTTAGTATACTGTGCCTCCGTCTACCTGTGACATAACAGTGATACCCAGGGTAAACCTACCATCTCCCATCCACTCATCAAGATTCCTCTTGAGGAGAGTCGATAGTGACTCTGGCTAACCTGTACTGGGAGTTTACTCAAGAGTGGGGGGGGCTTCTGTGTTATGGATCATTCAGTACAGCTTGTCCTATGTATGTCAGTGCTGGGGTTCACGTCTCTCATGTGCATAGCTCACTGCCATTCAGATTGTACAAGGTGCAGCATGTTCATTGATTCCAGCTTGGACATGGCTTTATACATCAGGCACAGCTTGCCTCTGGGGCAGTATGGCAGTGTGTGGAGCATCTGTTTGTTTAATCAGGCAACACATGGCATCTGTTCAAGCTCTTTGATACTCCTGGTGAGGTACTCTTGGGGTCCTTCCAGTTGATGGAGGTGTCTGCTGAGGTACATCCCACAGGGGCCATTGTAAGTCCCCATTGTGACCCCTGATGGAAGGATTTTAAATGCCCCTGTTGTCCAATGCAAGATATCTATCAACTTGTGTCCCCAGGTCTCTTATTCACATCTTAATACCCTTGATG
>NW_025060111.1:0-4690 GCF_019279795.1 Protopterus annectens
AAAAAATGCCCTTTTTTTGTAAAATTGCCCAAAGGGGGGGGGGGAAAAAAACCAAAAAAGGGCCCTTTAAAAGATTTAAAAGGTAAAGTGGAAGGTGGTAATGCTTAGAAAAGTATGCACTGAACTCCAAGTAGCTTCCAAAATATCTTTAGACCCCTTAAAAAGCTGTAGAAGTGGCAGTAGCCCTAGTGGAATGAGGCCTAATCCCAGCTGGAATCTCCTTACCATGATGGGAATAACAGAAAGCAATACAAAACCAATCCACTTAGAAATAGTTTGTTTTGAAACAGGTTTGCCCTGAGAACCCAAAGCAAAAGAAACAAACAACTGCTGAGACTGCCTGAACCCTTTAGTTCTGCTCAAATAATATCCAACTGCCTGTGTATATCCAAAGTGTGCAAAATCTTTTCCCCTTTATTTTGGGGTTTGCAAAAAAAGTAGGCAAATGAATAGTTTGGTTTAAAGCCACACTAGAAACCACTTTAGGCATAAAGGAAGGTTTAAATGAAAGATACCCTATCCTTATGGAAAATTAAGAAAGGCTCAACTGCCATAAGGGCCTGTAATTCAGAAACCCTTCTCAGAGGGGCCAACAAAAAGCAGTCTTCCATGATAAATATTTCAACTCGCAGTAGCTGCAGGCTAAAAAGGTTGTAGAGTGAGTTTCTCCAACACAAAATTGAGATCCCAAGCAGGAGTAGGAGCTCTCTGGGGTCTTATATTCTTTGCCCCTCTAAGAATTGCTTAAACAAAGGATGAGAAAAAATGGTGGGTCACAGTCATAGTGAGCAGAAATTGCTGCAGCATAAACCCTTTTAATAGAGAGAAGGACAAACCTTTGTCCAATAACTCAGTAAGTATTGAAGAGCCACACTTAAATTAGGTTTGAAACATCAAATCCTTTGCTGTACTCCAAAAAAAAAATCTCTTCCATTTATCGGGTAAACTTTCCTTGTACTAGGCCTTCTGGCCTCCAAAATAACATTCAAAACTTGTTGTGGAAGCTGAGACCCTCAGGGTTTAAAACAGAATATGCCAGGCTGTTAGATGAGAGAATGAAGTTTGACATTGAGTAAATGACTTTTCTCCTGAGACAGCAGGTGGGAATCGAAGGCAAAGGCCATGGAGGCTCCTGTACCAGACTTCTCAGTAATGGGTACCAGTGCTGTCGAGGCCAATCTGGAGCTATTAAAATCATTTTTGGCTTGTCCTGTCTGACCTTCAGAACCTTTGGGAGAGAGGCAGAGGTGGAAAGGCATACACATGAAGATTGCTCCAATTGAATGAAGAGCATCCACTTTCCAAGCTGTGGGATGAAACCTTTTGTGCAAAACTTTGGCAGCTGGTAATTTAGTGGAGAAGCGAACAGATCTATGTCTGGAGTTCCCCATAGCACTGTCAATTTCTGAAATACATGAGGATCCAATTTCCACTCGTGGGGATCCATAATTTGTCTGCTCAACACATCTGCTAAGGAGTTCTGTGCTCCTGGCAGAAACCTTGCCTGAAGATTTAGCTGTAAACTGAGAGCAGTCTCCCACAAAATCATTGCTTGCTGCATAGAGGATAAGAATGTGTTCCCCTTGCTTGCTGATGTACCACATGACAGATGTGTTGACTGTTTGAATCAACACCTGCCCTGGAAGAAGTAAATCCTTGAAAGCTATAATGCAAATTGGACTGCTAACATCTCCTTCAAGTTGATATGTAGATGTTGAAGTCTGGCAGGCCACTGTCTTGTACCCCTTTTTCCCTTTAGATGAGCTCCCCAAGCTTTGTCTGAGGCATCTGTCGTTAGAATCTGACTGCCTCTGGCGGGTCACAGAGGTCCCTTGTTTAGGTGACATTCCTGAGCCCACAACAAAAATTCCTTTTGAATGCAAGGTATTATCTGAATGACAGTGTCCAAATCTTGGCAGTGCTGTGTCCATACATTTTGAGATACCATTGTAGCTTCCTCATATGCAGTTTGGCATTGGGAAGACCAGAATACAAGATGCCATGAACCCCAAGGCTTGAAGGACTGTCCTTGCAGTCAGCCTGGACTGATGAGACAATTGATGGAAGTAAAGAAAGATTCTTTTGTTTGTCCGGGGTCAAAAGGCCATCTGGGATGCTGTATTCAGTCTCACACCCAGAAAGCACATGTCCTGAGAGGGTACTAGACTGGACTTTATTTGTTCACAGAATACCCCAGGCATCTTAAACACTGCATCACATACTGTAAATGATGAAGAAGTTGCCCTTTTTCCTTGGGCCAGAATCAGGCAATCGTCCAAATAAGGATAGATCTGTATTCCTCTTAGCCTGAAGAAAGCTATCACTGGAGCCAGAATTTTTGAACACTCTGGGCAGTAGATAAGCCAAAGGGCAATGCAGAGAACTGATAAGGGAAGTCCCAGCCAGCAGATACTTCCTGCAACTGGGCCTGATAGGAACATGAAGGTAAGCCTCCTTGAGATCCAGAGTACCATCCAGTGATCTTTGCCCAGCAGAGGTAAAAGCTGTTGTAACGTCAACATTTTGAACTTGGGAATGCCCAGATAGTGTTGAGGATAGATAAATCCAAAATTGGTCTCCACTTTTTTTTTTGGTACTGGGAACACGAGAATAAAATCCTAGGCCCACTTCTGGCAGAGGGACCGGTTGTATGGCCCCTATTTGAAGTAGTAGAAATTTGTTTGTGAGCCTCTAGTCTTTGCTGAGGGGGAAACGTCGGCATGCCTTTGAAAGGGGGGGTATGGAAATAAAACTTGAAACCCCTGGTGTATGATATCCAATACCCATTTGTCTTGGGTAATCAACTCCAATTTTCCTTGAAGAGTGCCAACCTTCCTCCCAAAGGTGCTGCCGGGAAGAAGGATCTGGCAGCTGAAAAAAGGTCATTGGGCCTGTTTCGAAAGGACGGGCCCCCTGCCCTCACCAAGATTGTGCAGGTGAACTCCCTGTTCTAGGCCTGAAAGAACTCTGAGCTCTGCCCCTACCACGTCTAGATCTACCCCTAGACTGGAATCATAAGAAGGATGTCCACCCCTTAGGGGCCCAAATTTTCTACTAAACTTGGAGGCTGAACTTGCAAAAATCTTTAACAGTCTGCATAGACTTAGCCTTGTCTTCCATTTTCTTAAGACTGACCCCACAGGTGAACCAAACAACACATCAGACTGAAAGGAGCATCCAAAATCCTTGTCTTAACATGGTCAGATAAATTCTGATCCTCAGCCAGGCGTGCCTCGAAGAACTGACCAGTGGCAGCCACCCTGGGGGCCTGACAGCATCAAAACCACTTGAAGAATGCTTACCCACCTGTTCAGAGACATGACCAAATCTTGTAATTCTTTACACTCAATCCCTTTCCCCAGAGCACCCACCTTAGACTTCAATTGAGAAAAAAGAAATTTTGATATTTCAACATATGAAACTGGCAATTCAAAGCCCTCATAGCTAAGGGAAGAAGTATAGACCTTCTTTCCCCATCTATCCAAAGCTCTGGCCCCTTTATCTGAGGAACGGTTTTTACAACAGAGGCCTTGACACCCCTTTGGTCCCTGACTAAAGTTTCTGGGTCCCCTAGGACTCTTATAAAGATATTTATGAGCCTCAGGCACCCTGTAATACCTATCCGGTTTAACAGGAGCAGGAGGCAAAGAATCAGGATTAAGTGAAGCCTCTGCAAACACATCTTCCACAACATCCAGAACAGGAGGTATAGCCAAGGCCTATGCTGGGGGAAAACAAAAATTCCCCAAGCCTTTTCCTGGAATCAGAGAAGTCCTGACCTTCCCACTTAAAATGTTTCCCCCATGGAATGAAGGTCTCTGAAAAGAAAAATCCTCTGGAGGAGAAGCAGAAGGGTGGGAAACATCTGCATCAGAATCAGAATAAGGGAGTACTCCTGCAAGTCTTCAGCGAAGACTCTGAAACATCAAGCCTGCTCAAAACTCCCAACTCTGGTCCACCCTAGGCCTCTTATCAGGAGGGCAAAAAACCTCTAATCAAATAATCAAATCTTCTGCCATTTTAAGCATGTGCTTCTTGGGCACAGACCCTGGAACTAGGGTGACACCAACAGAAGCTAAACTGGCCTGCCTCTGGGAGGCCTTGGAAACAGAAGGGAGGCCTAACCACCCTAGGAAGGGAGGGAGTACAGTAACCCGGGTTCAGCCTGACCTGCCTCCTGAGAGGCCCATCCTGCAAAATCAAAATCTCCCCTGGACTCCAGAGAACTCCGGAACCACGGTTCCACTGCCCCTAAAAAACCGGCGTCCGGTGGGCTCATCTTCCTGGGTTTTGCTTTTTCTTTGCCTTAGAAGCGGGCAATCCCGGGGGAATTTTAATCACCCTTCCCAAAGACCACCTGGGACAATCTAACCTTCCAATAGTGCGTTTTTGAACCTAGCACAAAACGACACCCAACAACGTCGTGCTCAGGCCCCAAACAAGGAATACACAAAGAATGATAATCCCTATGGTATCTGTTTCCCACAAAATACAGTTATTCACTTTTCTGACATCCGGTAAAAAACCCGGGAAAAAAAAAAAAGGGAAAAAAAAAACCAAAAAAATTTAAAATTTTTCCCCCCAAAGGGGGGGGTTGGGCCCCAAAACCCCAAACTTTTTGGGGGGGAAAAATTTGGTCCTTTGGGAAACTTTTCCCGGGGGGGGGAAATTTAAAGAAAAAAAATTTTTT
>NW_025060112.1:0-5265 GCF_019279795.1 Protopterus annectens
TATGTGATATATATATAGAGAGAGAGAGAGACAGAGAGAGAGATAGATAGATATGTGTGTGTTTGTATTATATACATATTTTATTTATTATTTTATATTTGTTGACCGGGCTAGTCCAGCTGGATATATGTCCATTTTCAGCAGAGGCCTGGGGAGAAAAGCTGCACAAAACACTGTATTATTTATATTATATGACAGTTTTTACAGATGCAGGTACATTACAGATTTTAGAAATTCTCTACATTTCCTTACATTTCTGTTTACAGAATCTTAATACACATCATATATAGATAGTTATAAGAGGATATTTATAATGACATTAGATTAATATATAAAAGCACACTCTCTTTATGGTTAACAGAAAATCAACTAGTTTATACAGGCATAATGTTAAGTACCCAGAGATAAGTGGGGCAATTAGTCAGGGTTAGCACAAGGGCATAACCAATGTGATTTAAGGTATAGTTTCAGTTTGTTTTTAAATAGTGTTATTGAGGAAAGAGAGGTCAGGTCACTGAGGAGTGAGTTCCACCACAGTATTAGAGAACAAAGAGTCACCAGCCATATTGTTGGTGACCTATTTGTACAAGTAGTTTATTACATGAGCATACGGGGTGATAAGGTTGGTAAGTATTGGCATATTAGTAGGTTGATACAGGACCCTTTGGGCAACTGTTAATTGGTTAAATAGTAGTAGATTTGGCAACTCTAGCCATCCTAGTTGTTCAAGATTAAGACAATGATGGGTTCTGAAAGCTGAGCCAGTGGCAAATCTGGCAATATTATTGTAGGAGATAGCCAGCTTGTTCAGGTTGTTTTTACACAGATTAGTATATATAGGGGAGGTATAGAGGAGAGGAGAGTAGAGATTAAGTGGGTATGGGCAATAGTAGCCCTGGCTAATGGAGTCAGAAAGGGTTTGATCCTACAGAGGGAGCCTAGTTTTTTGTTGACTGTTTTTATAGTACTGTTAATATGAGTATCAAAGTTTAGGTTGTTATCAATTAGTACCCCTAGAAGTTTTGTAGTGGGATCAGGAGATATGATAGTACCATTGTTTGATATAACAGTAAAGTTAAGTGGGGAGGCCCTACGGGTGGGAGTGAATAGTAAGAGTTTTGTTTTTTTGGGGTTCAAGATGAGGCAATGGTGTAGAAGCCATTTCTCGACTGTATTAAACACATTTTGGGTTAGGGTCTGTAGGTCTGATGGAGAAGTGGCTGAGCATATTAATGTAGAATCGTCTGCGTATTGAATACAGGTAGCTTGATGTATTACAGAATGTAGGTCATTAATAAAAATAGAAAATAGGAGAAGGCCTAATATGGAGCCTTGGGGGACACCAAGGGCAATGGAGAGGTGGGTAGATAAGTTGTTCTTCCATAGTACAGCCTGCTGTCTATTAAGTAGGATTGGAACCATTGTATAGCCAGTGCATCTAATGACAGGTTTTTGAGTATTTTTATGAGTAACTGGTGGTTAACCATATCAAAGGCTTTAGCAAGATCAATAAAGAGGGCAAAGGATAGAGTGTTATTATTGCAATTTTTGTTAATACAGTCAGAGAAGGTAAGAGGGCAGATGTGGTGCTATAAAATGGCATAAAACCATGTTGGCAGTAAGCTAGTAAGTTGTTTTCTATTAGGTAGTTTAACAGTTGTCTCTGAATGCATTTCTCCATGACTTTTGCCAGAGAAGATAATATAGCTATAGGTCTATAGTTTGATAATTCATTGGAGTTACCACCTTTATGTAGGGGGATAATATGTGAAATTTTCCAAATAGATGGGATAGTTCCTTCAGTAATAGTTCTGTTAATCAGGATGGCAATGGGAGAGGCTATGGCTTTTGTAGTTTTTTGCAGATATTCTGCAGGTAGTAGATCAGCTAAGGGGGTAGTTGGTTTAAGTTTTTGAATAAGGGTACAGACAAGGGATTTAGGAACAGGTTGAAGGTGAAATGAGGGGGGTGAGCTAGAAATAGAGGTAGTCAGAGATGAGCTGTCAGGAGATATTGGCAATAGACTGAATGGTCTCTGGAAAGAAAGTATTAAAGGTATTGGCAATTTGATTGGCACTATTATAATCAGAGCCTAATGGGGTGGGTGTGATGGAATGACCTGGGTGTAAGAGTTTATTAATGCCTGCCCAGAACTTTTGTGGTTTGTTTTGATGGGGTTGTTGGAGTTGAAAGTAAAAGTTTCTTTTATCCAACAGTATGGATTTTTTTGTATCATTTCTTAGCTGTTTAAATTTTAAATGATCTGCAGGGCCCTTAGTAGTACATCACTTGGCCCAGACTTTATTTCTAAGGAGGAATTTTTGTTTGGTTGCTTTTGACAGCCATGGGGCAGGTTTAATCCTAGTTCTAATTGTACGTATTGGCGCATGGTAGTCTAAAATAGCTAAGAATTTAGTATTAAAGTATTTTACTGCTTCTTCCAGAGGTAGGTGTTTGAGGGCTGACCAATCACATGCCTTAAGTTCATTTTGGAAGATGTCTGGGTTAAAATTTTTGTTGCTCCTTATTGTCCTATAGGTGATTGGGCTTGGAATATTACTCTTATATCTGATTATGAAGGTGAGTGAATGGTCGCTTACATCTTTGGGGAGGGTCCCTACCTTGTAAGTTTGGTGATGACTATTTATGAGAATCCAGTCTATGGTGCTTTCCTTGTTATTGAGTTTGTTGGTCCTTGTGGGAGAGGTAATGGTTTGAGTAAAAACATATAGGTTAATATGAGTAGTAGGCTGTTCAGTGGTACAGCTCCTCCAGTTACTATTAAAATCACCGAGTACTATGGTTTCTTGGAGATAGTTGGTGGAAAGCCAGCTAAGGATATCTTCTAGGGTGTTAGAGTTATTGCCTGGGGGAAGATAAACACAGATGATATAGATGGATTTACATTTATTGAGGTGAATCTTGGAAATAAGGATTTCAGCATTAATAGTTAGAGGTGGTTTAGAGTCTACAGAGGTCACCTGTAATCCAGATTTGTATAGGATAGCTACTCCCCCACCCTTCTTAGCTTTACGGTCTAGTCTCAAGATAATGTATTCCAGCGGAATAACTTCATTGTCTTGTGTTGCTGGTTTGAGCCATGTTTCAGTAAGACATAGGATGTCAAATGAATGTACATCCATGAGAGCATGTAGGTGGGCAACCTTATTATTTATGCTCCTAATGTTGAGATGGGCTATCAAGAGTAAGTTAGAGGTTCTGGTGAGGAATTGAGTGTTAGAGGGAGTTGGGGTGTGGGGCTCTGTGGTCTTGATAGAATTTGGGCCGGGATTAGGATGTATATCTCCATCTATTAAGGAGTGGAACTGTATTCTAAGTGTGAGTTTTAGAAGTTTACATATTAGGTTCTGAAATTTCCTAGCTCTTAGGCTATAATATCTGATGTGAGTTAGTCTATCATATTTTCCTGGTAGGTAGCTTGGTGTGCAGGGTGTGTTTGTATGGCTTTGAGAGACTGCTAATGCTGGTGTGGAGGTTTGCTTTGTGGGGTAATGAAATCCTAGGCAGTTAAGATGTTCATAGAATGTAATGTAATGTAATGTAGATAAGGTATAGATAAAATAGGTAGGAGTGAAAATAAGAGTAGAAACTTCAGGTATGATGAGGTAGTTATGGATGGCATTGCAGAAGTATTATATATAGGTTCATAGGTTCACAGGTAGATGCTAGGCTATCGGCCCAAGGGCCTACGCAAGCCTAGCCAACAAGGTTCCCTGGCTTCTGCCACCCAAGCAAGTTATTTTCCTGTGCCACTGATGAGCAGACACACAGAAGTGATCCCCGGGGTGTATTTCCTATTTCCCATCCACTCATCAAGATTTTTCTTGAAGAGTGCTAATGAAGAACTTTGCTTGACATAGGTGAAGATATAGGGGTAAGTAATGGTAGCTTACAAAGTTAAAGACTAGTGGGAAGTAGGTTCTAGCACTTTAAGGAATTGAGACTTGTGATTGGTTGTAAGGATGGGGTGTGGTTAGGGTGTATAAATGTAGAAGCACTGGGGGTGGGTGAGAATTGGGGGCAGGGTAGGGGAGCAGAGTGAGCCCACAGGGTGAATGGAGTGGGTAGAGCAAGTGAAGGAAGAAGACCTAAGAACAATCAGTGGAGAGCTGACTGCTGAGGTAAGTTTAGGTGGAGATAGGTGAGGAGGTGAGTGATTTATAGTGAAAATGGAAGGATAGAGTGGGACTGCAATAAAAACAAGTAACAGAAAAACTAGATGCATGAGAGTTATGTTTTAAGACAGTAGGATAGACATTCAAGGTGAGTAATACTAGGATAAGGGTGCCATCTAGTGGTCAAAGGCTATATTGCAACAATAGCTTCATGTGGGAGCTGTCAGGTCTAGGAATAATGGAGGGAAAACAGGAGTTAGCTACAGAGGCTACAAGAGGGGAAGGTATGTAGGTTGAGGAGAAGAGAAGGTTATGGCTGTCCTGGCTAGGGAGCGTACTTTAAAAACCTGGAAATATTTTATTCAAGTTTATCTTTTACAGACAGTAGTAATAGAACACACACTTTCTTGTTTCCTTGAGGGAATGAGGTTCAGGGAGAAGTTTGGCTCTATTCCTTAGCTTAGGGAAGAGATAGCAAGTTTTAATATAATGTAAGGTTCTTGGTCGTCAGACAGGGCAGATTCTCATAACCTAGTTCAGGACAAGCAGGTTGGACAGCTGGATACATAAAGGAAGAGAGAAAACAAACTGGTAAAGTAAACAGTATGTTAATAGTTGGGTATATAACAATTGTCCTAAGCAGGTATAAAATATATGACAGTTCTCACAAAAAGCCAAAACAGCAATGTTGTAGTTGTCTAGTATTAGATAAGCCTTTAAGTTATTTTAGGTAGTTGCATTTAGGCAATCCAATACTAATAAAAAGTAGTGAACAAACAATAAAAACACGCATTAGGTTCACTAAAGTTATCTAGGCAGTATTTTAACAGTGTGATAATGTTAATGTGCAGACTAAAAGCTGTGACTCAGATTTCCTAGTTTAAGGACGCACTTACTGAGTATATAACAGTTCAAGATAGTGAACATATAAACACTTTAGCCAGGTATAATTAGTTGCTATTCTGAATGTACTTAATAGTTAATGAAGTAAAAATGCCAGGTAGATTAAGTTATATGTTTTAAAATACTCAGTGATTTCTAACAATTCGTATACCCACTGCTGTACAGTTCTAAAAACCACTGATACCTGGGGACCAGTTAGGCACCTCCATTGAGTTTTGCAGCAGTT
>NW_025060113.1:0-5216 GCF_019279795.1 Protopterus annectens
ATATGATGACCAAGGGTGTCATACCTCCAAGGTGTCTGCTCCACCTTGTAGTAGCCACCCCCGTGTTGTACATCCTGTGTATGGCTGGGGTACACCACACTGGATGCTTGGCATTGGTACAATGAACCACAGTTGGGTAAGTGAATGCCTGGTTCATGCAGTCCTGTAGGTACTGGTAGATGGCAAATGTGACTGATGCAGTGGCTGCAGTACTGTCGACCACTGGCTCAGGGTCCTTAAAGGAGACCACAGTAGTGTGCAGAATTGTGTAGTCTGCCTCTGAGCAAGCAATGTGTATGGTAACTGGCAACACTCACAGCAACGGATGGCAATAGCAGAAGCCAATGTCCAAATAACATAGATTAACTTCTGCATGATAATATGTCTTATCATACATGTATTGACACGTGTGTGCTAATTACAATTGCAAATGGCCGGTAAGACTGGCCTAAAGTTCCCGTGATGTACACAGTCTGGAGGTGTTGTTCCGATAATAAAGTGGCAATACCTCCCAATCGTGACCCCTGGGTATGAAAGTGGTTGCTAACCTGCAACATTGGATGTACACCATTGGGTTCTGGTGTCGGAAGACATGGTTCCTGTAGCACTACACAGTATGGGTAGACAAGCAGACATCCGCGATTGCTGAACACACAGCATCAGTGAAACCCACTGCTCACAAGGACACAGTCCGACAAGCTCTACACTTTACATATGCACAGTGGTGTCCATTGTAGGACCCAAAATTGTGGAAAGAACAGAATAATGTCTTATTTCAATGCGTACCTGAACTCATTGTCGCCACAGGTACACATGCACCGCATAGCGTGTTTAATATTGCTGATAGCTGTCCGTGTCATGCAGCACAGATGCACTGACATACCCACCGTACCGGGTCCTTAGAACTGCGTCCACATCACAGCCCCGCACATGAAGGATGTGTAAAGGGTACTGTCAATTGATGCAGTGAAGGGATTCAGGGTATGTAGACTCTGGCCTCGGTGTTGTTTTCAGGCAATCCTTTGTCCGCCCGTGGGAGGATGTGCGTAGCACCTGCCTTACTCTCCGCTAATAATGCAAACCATCTACCGGAGATTGCAAACTGCAGGTGTGAAATGTGTACAGCCCTATACTAGTGTCCAGTAGGCAATTCTCATGGATGGACAACCGTATGGCCAAGATGGCACCCACAACTGAAAACCCCGGGGTAAATTACACAGCCGCGGTAAGGCATAACACAGGAAATACACATAGGGACTACAGTTGACATTCCACATACAAAGCCGGACCGTCGTGCCAACACCGGCGTACACAGCACTCAATCTGCCAGCAACAGAATGAGGGCACCCTTCCGTTACATGGCCGGAACAGATGTCGCGACCTGTGGAACACATACTAATAGCACACAAGCGTCAAGTAGGATATGTAGACTATGGCATTCCACCTATGAAGACAACATGGTTAAATACCGAAACATAGGTAGTAACATGTTCGGTGGTGTTATATTGGAAATCGGTGTGGATATGTCCCATTGGGATGTCTGAGGTTTATATGAAGCAGTTGCTAACCAGCATCCTTTGGATGCTTATGTCATTTGTTCACAGTACTAAATCACCTGGTTGTAGCACCGTGTAGACTGGGTAGTAGAAACAGACATCCAGCGATTGGGAACATACACCAGCAGTGAAAAGCACTGGGCAGGTGGACACAGTCAGCAACATCTAACGACATATGCACATCGGTGTCATTGTAGGACCCAAAAATTCCATTCATGGAATGCCTGCTAACTTCCTGCATTGCGCCGTGACCTCATTATACGTCACCACGTCCACACAGGTACATATGCACCCATAGCGTGTTCAATATTGATAACTGTCCATGTTGCAGCACACATGCAAAATGCAAATTGCGGGTCCATGGAACTACGTCCACATCACGGTCCCTTTTGCGAGAGGATATGTAATGGGTATATCGACTGTTACAATCCAAAGTCTGGGTATAGAATCTAACCTTAGTGTTGTTTACATGGGCAATCCTTTATCCCGCCCGTGGGAGGGATGTGTGCGTAGCACCTGCCTTACTCTCCCCTAATTGTCCAAACCATCTACCGGAGACTGCAAAATGCAGGTGTGAAATGTGTACAGCCGTATACCAGTGTCCAGTAGGCAATTCACATGGATGGACAAGCGTATGACTAAGATGGCACCCATAACTGCAAACCCGGTGGAATTACACTGCCGTAGTAAGGCATTACACAAGTAATACACATAGGGACTACACTTGACATTCCCCATACAACAAACACAGACAACCAGCCGATGAAGTCCAAAGCAAAGACAAGGTACTGTAGACACCGTCAGTGACCACTCAGAGCACATCAGGAATTAAATGCAGTCACCATAGTTTATTGAAGTCTGCTTCATAAGCAGACTTATTCAGAATACATACAATGCAGTCCAACCTACTACATGTAAAACCCGTAATTGGTCAGTAAATTAGATGTGCTAGGTATTAATTACATGCCTTAAAGGCAAACAAGCAAACAAACTGTACTTGGGTTACAGATTCCACACAGTGAGGACATCAGACATTGCTGCGGAAGGTACATTCTTCATAGAGAAATAGAAATATATGTATATATATGGAAGATGAACCAACATAATGTTTTCCAAATGTCTGACTGTGTAAGCTACATATATATGTTCTGGATTGTGCCAATATATTAAAAGAACTGCAGACACCTAGTAATATAAATGAACCATAATATACACAGATAAACCGTATGATTATGACTAATGTAAAATAGACCAACGAAATGTAAAGATTCACAATGTGGTAATGTAAATATTCATTTAGAAGGTTACTTAAATAAATCAATTCAGACATCCATGTCAACATACTAACAGAAGGCCAGCGAGGTGCCTGCCCTCACATGTACTGGGATGTTGTTCCACAGCATAGTGAGTGTCTGGGTGATGAATCTGTCCCACCAACATGTTCTATTAATGACAGTGTCAAGGTGTACGTCACCTACCCTTGTGGTTCTGAGGTATGTAACTAGTTTAGGTGAAGCATACTCATCAGATCTGGGTTCGACATGGCCTTGTATGCCAGGCACAGGTCACCTCTGGGCAAGTGGTATGCAACTGTATACATCTGGAATTCTTTCAGTTGGTCAGTATAACACATATTCCTGAGACCCTGCATCTGTTTGTCGATGAACTGTTGGTGCCTTTCCAGCTGCTGCAGGTGTCGGGTCACATACATTCGGAACGGGGCATTGTACCCAATCATAGGTCTAATGAGTGATGAGTACAAGGGGACAATGACCCCCCCTGATCTAGATGTGAATCCCTTCATGATGATGTGGGCAATGTGGAAGGTCTACCTAACTACGTTAGCAACGTGTGTGTATACGAACGGTTAACAACAACCCGGGTCCCCAGATCCCTGGTAACTCCCTCTGTGCTCAGTGGATTGCCACCTATATGGTAGCTAGGGGTAACCTTGTTCTTCCCGAAGGGTATGACTATGCATTTCCTGGCATTTAGCTGTAGGCCATGTCTCTGGCACCAGTTATCCACATCTGTGAGGCACTCCTGAAGGATATCTGTGTCAGATGTGTGTCTGACTATGGCACCCAGTTTGCAGTCATCTGCAAACATTGTCACCCATAACCCCCCTGTGTTTGCTTGTACTTTGGAAACGTAGATGCTGAAAAATAGTGGACCCAGGACTGAGCCCCATGGGACACCGCTTGTGACTGGCTGTGAGTATGACATGGCGCCAGCAACTATGACCATGTGTGTTCTGTGACTTAGCCAGTTTGCAACCCATATGGCGATGTATGGATATACGTTCAAGATGACGGGTTTATCACTGATACCCGAGGGGGGTATTGTGTCGAAGGCCTTTGCCAGGTTGAGGTAGGCTGTATGGACTGCTTTACCCTCATCAATGGCCTTGGTGACTGATCCTACAAAGTCAAACACGTGTAAAAGGCATGATCTGACTTTGACCAAGCTAAACTGGGATGTATCCAAAGTATGCAAGTCCCCTATGTCTTTATCTATGAGTTCCATTATGATCCCTCTCCATGGCTTTGCAGATAAGGCTTGTCAAGCTAATGGGATGGTAATAACCAGGGTCAGTGGAGGCACCATCTATGTGAAGTGTGACTACAGTCGCCTTGTGCTACTACTCGGGTACGTATCCTGAGGTGAGGCTAAGATTAAACAGCTGTCCTAAGTGTGGGTTTAATTCCCCATAGAGTTCATGGAGTACACAGCTGGGACACCATCTGGTCCCATGGATGCTGTGTTGACTGCCTTGGAGACTGCATTTCCCACCTGTCCGTTACAGATGTTCCAGGATCTACAAGTCTCAGGTATAGATAACTCTCCATGTGGGGAGGGAAAATGTTAGCACTGAACATGTCAGCCAGTATACTGGCAATGTATGTAGGTTCAGTCATCTTCACATCATTGTGAACCCGGTTTGAGCATATCTGGGTGTCCTCCCAGGTGTCCAACATAGCTAAAGAAGGAATTATGAATGTCTGTTGAGTCCTTGTTAATTTCTCTGTTGAATTTCCCCTGGCTGATTTCATGACAGCTTGTAGTTCTTCACATATAATGAGCAAGGGTGTGTTACCTTACAAGTATTCCGCTTTAACTTGTAGTATCTACCTCCTGTCGTTGTAGAGCTAGTTCATGGCTGGGGTCCACCAGACTGCATGCTTGTGTGTGGTACAAAGAGTCTCAGTTTTGTATGGGATTGCCTGATCCATGCAGTCCTGTAGGTGCTGGTGGAAGGCATATGTACGTGATTCAGCGGTTTGAGTGATGTTCACCACTGGCTCAGGGGGCCCTTTAAAAGGAGACCACAGTAGTGTTCAGAGGTGTGAAATCGGCTTTTGAGAAAGGCATATGTATGGTAACCGGCACCACTGTACACATGGAACATCATGGCAATACACCACGGCTGGATGTGGGTAATGCTGGACATACCCACGGCAGACGTGGCGTTCAGTCCGATGCCGAGGACCACACATATCCGGCCTTAGGCATAGGCCAAGTAGGCAGCCGTCTAGGGCGTTGCTCTACTCGGGGCACCTTTCCAGACTTTGTTTGGTGTAGGTAGACCAGGAGGGGGGTAGCGGGTGATGTTGCGGTGGCAACTTCTGCCTAGGGCACCACTTAACCTAAGGCCACTCT
>NW_025060114.1:0-5016 GCF_019279795.1 Protopterus annectens
GTGAGGGATCGGGGGTAGCAGCTACAGTTTGGATTGCAGTCTTACCTAGTGTTAGTTGCACCTGAAGAATTTGTGATGTATTCGTGTTGGGTTAAATCGTGCCTGGAGGTGTGGAATTTCATATCATGGACACCTCCACCTTTAGTATTTTGGTCATGGTTTGCGCTAAAAGTATGAAAAGAGTTGTAGGCCTGAGATTGCAAGGTGCTTTTGGAGTCTTTGAACTAGGTCTCACTACTGGCACAGATATCAAGTTCTCCATTTTAAGGAGTGCCCTGAGAGAGTGTATTTTGAGTAAGTTTAGACTCTGACCATTGAGCAGCATTACCTTCAGATTTTGCATGCTTGTATCTGTTAGGACAGTGGTTTCGTCCTGAACCCCGCCTAAAAGCACCAGGGTTGGCAAGAATAGTCGGCAAACCCGAATCCCAGGGGGCAGGCAGGCAGACCACCCTCTGGCATAGCATCGCGTGGTTTCCACCGTAATCATGTCGCCCCAGTGCAGAAAGATACTGATCTTTGTCGACAATTGCTCAGATGCTTAAAGCCAATTGCTGAAGTCAATCATTTTGCACTTTATACTGTGGCATTATTCTGGGTGAAGGCAGGATGCTACTCAGGGCTGGGGGCGGCCATACCTGCCTGGGCCACACAATCCGAGAGTTCTTCCACAATCTCTTTCATGTAGTCAGGAGGTGTATCTCAAGTCATTCACTCCAACATGGACAATGACAGAGTTGTATTTGTACTTGTTGTGGAGTGACTTGAGTGCTTGCATTATGTGGCAGATCCTGGTGACAGAGTTGTATTTGTACTTGTTGTGGAGTGACTTGAGTGCTTGCATTATGTGGCAGATCCTGGTGACAGAGTTGTATTTGTACTTGTTGTGGAGTGACTTGAGTGCTTGCATTATGTGGCAGATCCTGGTGACAGAGTTGTATTTGTATTTGTACTTGTTGGGGAGTGACTTGAGTGCTTGCATTATGTGGCAGATCCTGGTGACAGAGTTGTATGTGTACTTGTTGTGGAGTGACTTGAGTGCTTGCATTATGGTGTATAGATCCCAATGACAGAGTTGTATTTGTACTTGTTGTGGAGTGACTTGAGTGCTTGCATTATGTGGCAGATCCTGGTGACAGAGTTGTATTTGTACTGGTTGTGGACTGACTTGAGTGCTTGCATTATGTGGCAGATCCTGGTGACAGAGTTGTATTTGTACCATGGGCGACTTGAGTGTCAATATGTGGCATCCTGGTGACGGAGTTGTATTTGTTGTGGAGTGACTTGAGTGCTTGCATTATGTGGCAGATCCTGGTGACAGAGTTGTATTTGTACTTGTTGTGGAGTGACTTGAGTGCTTGCATTATGTGGCAGATCCTGGTGACAGAGTTGTATTTGTACTTGTTGTGGAGTGACTTGAGTGCTTGCATTATGTGGCAGATCCTGGTGACAGAGTTGTATTTGTACTTGTTGTGGAGTGACTTGAGTGCTTGCATTATGTGGCAGATCCTGGTGACAGAGTTGTATTTGTATTACTTGTTGTGGAGTGACTTGAGTGCTTGCATTATGTAAGGCAGATCCAGATGGACAGAGTTGTATTTGTACTTGTTGTGGAGTGACTTGAGTGCTTGCATTATGTGGCAGATCCTGGTGACAGAGTTGTATTTGTACTTGTTGTGGAGTGACTTGAGTGCTTGCATTATGTGGCAGATCCTGGCACCCGACAGGCAGCTGACTGTAATTTTCTTCTTGTTCAGCCAGGTGAGTGAGACATCAGTATGCCTGACTATAGAGTCACCTATGACTAAAGTGTTGGGTATGTTGTGCATTTTAACATGTGGGCTGTTGTTGGGTGGGCACTGAAAGTTGTGAGCTATGTGTCACTTTGGTTGCCTTGACTGGTGTTTGTTTGCATTTCATATCTGGAGGTCCTTCTTGCTTGGGCAGGTTAATGTTAAGGGCCTCCCGCGACATATGGGTTTAGTGTTGCTATGTGTGGGTGTTGATGGTGTGGGGTTTGAAGGGCTATGTGTTGCTTGAGGTGTAGAGTAGGTGTTAACCTTCTAAGGTGCTAACCTTGACTGTCTAGCACAATCTTGGCTGGAGAGAGCTTTGTTTCCAGTTTGGCTATGTAAGTGCATCTCTCACAGGTTGTAGTATTGGGTGGTAGGAGGACAGTTGTGCAGTGCAATAGTCTCTGCACAATCTGATTTTTCCACATGATTATGGAAGGTGTAGTGCCATCCTTAGTAATATCTGGTACTGTTTGTGCCTGACAGTGATGGACACTGCAGTACCACCTGTTCTGTTATAAAGCAAGACAGTTCATTTTCCTTGTCATGACAGAGAACATGATTTTGTTCTTACATAGAGTCAGCTACTTAGGATGGCTCCTATCATCCAAGAAAGTTATGACCATTGGCATGGTGCATCCATAAACTGAGGTCATCCTGCTGTACTTTGACTGCAATTACCCCAACTTCCATTAGCTATTTCAGTAGGGTTACTTGCATTTACTAACAGAACTATAACTGAAACCGTTCCTCTATTTGGAAAATCTCATATATCTCCCTCTTACAAGGAGGGACCTCCCGCAGAGAAACATCCAACTACCATCCCATAGCAATGGCCAATGCTCCAATAGCTAAATTCATGGAATGGTGTGTTCTTTCTTCTTACTACCTCACCCTTAACAGTCTTCTGTCCCCACCCAACATGGCTTTAGCCTCCATCATGGTACAAACACTGCCCTGCTCTCCTTTGTTGACTCAGTCCAATAACTTAACCCGTAACAATAAGTGTTCCTCTGCTCTCTTCCTTGATCTATCAAAAGGGCCTTTGAGCATGGTCAATCACCAGCATCTGCTTCATACCCTGAAAACCCTACATCTCGACATCCCAACCATGGCTGGTTTAAGATCACCTCTCTGGCTTGAGCAACAAGCCCGTCCAATGGCAAAACAAGCTATCCGACCTACTTCTAACACCATCGGCATTCCTCAGGACTCTCGGTCCTCTTCTTTTCTCAGTCTTCATAAAATGATCTTCACTCAGTCATCCCCAAAACTACATGCATCAATATGCCACAGACAACTCCATCTTGATCTGTTCTGTGATGCCTCCTCCTGAAACTTCAAGCAATAACCAAAACTGTTTTACTTTAGTTGAAAAATGGTTCCTCCTAAACTGCATCTTATCCTTAATCCTACTAAAACCAAATTGTACTGTTTTCCCTCTGCATCTACTCCTGGGAAAAAGAACCTCGAAGATACGGACAACACATTCCACGTGGAATCCACAAATGGTATATGTAGTCCCAATCTCTGTAAACTACTAGGTGTGACTATTGATAACAAGCTTAAATTTTATATACATTAACAAACCATTAAATCCGTAAACAAAGCTTCGGATCTATGTACAGAATAAAGAAATTTCTTAACCCCTCTTACCAAATAACCATTGCTCCCCACTCGTAATATATCTCCCACCCTCCTTTATGCCTCCCCAGTACTGTCATTCCTCAATAAAGCGTGAAGTCCAATAAACTATCTGTTGCCTATAATCCACATAGCCAAGATTTATAACAGGGCTTACCATATCGTACTTTCACCATTGCCTCAACCTAAATACACTTGGTTGGTTAGAACTCCCAATCTTCTCAAACTCAACCAACTTACTGAAGCTTTTAAAATAATCAACCAACCGGACAGAACCTCTCTGCAAAATCCTGACCCCTACTCCAACCTAAAATCTCAGGTCAGCTAATAGTGTCCAAGTACTAACCATTAAATCTAATAACTCTGGAGGCGATGCTCTCTATGCCAATTCCATTGGAAAGCTCTGGAATTCCCTACCTAATAGCCTAAGACTCATGACCTCGATTAATCAATTCAAAAATCACCTCAAAGAATGTCTTAAGTCTCATTGGTCATGCCCATGTCCTAAACCAGACTAGTCACTGTAGTATCTACCCTATCCCAGAGATTATCAACCTACCCTCTCGGCTTCAAAATGTAGCCATGCTTAAGATTATCTATACAATATTGTGATTGTTATTTTGACAAATATGTAACGCCAATGTCTTTTTCTATTGTCTCTATGTAATGCTACCCTCTACCATATGTAAATGTATTGTGTTATTCTCTCTATGTGTGGAGCTTTTCTCCCCGGGCCTCTACTGAAAATGGACATGTATCCAGCTAGACTAGCCCGGTCAACAAATGTAAAATAAATAAATAAATATATAGAAATGGTGTTAAATACAGTGCTTTCCAACAGCTGCAAGGAAACCATTCCCTACAATACACTACTTTTCTATCTTTAAAACAGATTATCAGGGAGAACAGTGAGAGTAACAATTCTGTGTTGTACAGGACAGTACTTATCTATCCTTGCAACACATTATCAGGCATAACAGTTTAGAATATGACATTTCTATCTAACACAGCACTGGACAGAACAGTGCTGACTATTCCCTACAAAATAGTACTGGGCAGAACATTTCTGACCTTTCCTTACAGCAAAACACTGGACAGAATAGTACTGACCTTTCCTTATAGCACAGTGCTAGTTAGAAAAGTGCAGGCCTTTCCTCATAACACAATACTGGACAGAATTGTACTGACCTTTCCTTACAACAAAGCACTGGGTTTAAAGAATACTGACCTTTCCCTATACCACAATGCTGGAGACAGCAGTACTGACTTCTCCCAATAACACAGCATTAGATAGAACACTACTTACCTTTGCCTACAACACAGAGTTAGAAGACAGAACTATACTGACCTTTCCCTAAAACACAGCCTAAGTCAGAACAGCACTAACCTCTCACTACAACACAGTGTTAAACAGAACAGCGCTAACCTTTCCTTATAACACAAATCTGGATAGAGCACTACTGACCTTTCCTAACAAGGCATCTTTACATGGAACAATACTGACTTTTTTACAACTCAGGTTTGAAGCATGACCTTCCTAAAATATTAAACAGAGCGAAGTGTAGAAATCACTAACCTT
>NW_025060115.1:0-6678 GCF_019279795.1 Protopterus annectens
ATTCTTGGCTAGGGTGCCTTCTGTATGGAGTCTGCATGTCCTCCATGTGCTTGTTTGGGTGTTCTATGAGTGCTCTGGTGTCCTCCCATGTTACAAAGACATGTGTCTGGAATGCTTCTCTCTGGGCCTTTGCTGAAAATTGGCTTTTGTTCCAAGTCAGACTTTCCTGGTTAACAAATGTTAAATACATTAAAATGACAGGCATTTGAATTTCAAACTTCATATTCTTCAGAAAGTACATGGTAACACAAAACATTTTATTCTAGCAATTTTCTAAGTTTATAAGATGAATATTTGAAATATGTCCCTATTTTTGGGACTATATTCCCACATTATTGGCTCTGTCCAGGTTTTTTGTGCTACAGTTGAGAGCTATGATGAGAACTGAATTCACTGAAAATGTTTAGGGGCTGTATTTACCCATTACTGGCCTTGTTCAGGTGTTTTGTGCTAAGAGGTTGAGAGCTATGGTGAGAAATGAATTCACTGAAGAAAAGTTTAGTGCTGCTTTTGATGAGTCTGCTTACATTTGATGCAGAAGGCCGTGGGTTCTACTCCCACAGTACGTAGATGCATTGGTGATACTGTACTGTGTTGTAAAGGGGGTGGATGCTGCAGTCCTTTTTGGTGAAGATATCTAATAACAATGAACCTGTTATCAGTTTGCCATCCATTCCCTATTGTAATATTATTAGCTATCATTATTTTAATGTAACATAGGCAATTTATTCCTCAAGGGCAGCAGACACTTTATTTGTAGATGAAACAATGAAATAAAAGTTGTTTGCTAGCAGCTACCTCTTCATTAGTTACAGATCTCTTTAATGTGGAATTATTTAGATGACTTTTACTTCTTCAGTGATTGTGCATATTTACTGGTACTGGTGGATTGTAGAAGTTTGAGTAGACTTTTATGATAGAAATGTTCTGAACTGGGCAATTTTGTCATTACTGATGCATGCATTTTGTTTCATTGTTTACTGGAAAAATGTTCAAAACAATATATTTAAAACACCCTCTAACAACTGTACTGTTTTATACAATGAATATAATTTAATACAATCAGGAAGGTGTATCAAAGAACACATGTATGTTTCATGTGCAAGGGGCCTATGATTTGAAAACAGCCCAAAGTTAATCTTTATCTGCCACTGGCAAAATGTATTTTCTTTGAATGTGGGTTTCAATCCTGTTTCAATGAATGTGAGTTTCAAGGGCAGAGAAGTTTTAATGCTAAGTATATTTTCATTGTAAGACTGCATTGCTTTGTTTAGCGATGTCTATTAGTGTTTGTGCTGTAAAATGAAAAATAAAACTTTCAAATGAAATCCAAATCATCACAGAAGTAAAGCAGTATGCACATTACAGTGTTTATGGTAAATGGGGTGAAATAGCCAAGTAATGGGACATTTGAATGGCTGCAGGGGGTGGCTCCATTCGACCATGGTTTTGTGAGGAGGGGGAAGGGTGGCAAACTCAAAGACAGCCCTGGCTGAAGTATACCTCTCAACTGTCCAGATTTTTTCAGAATGAATACATAGTTGCTTCTTATTTTTGGTTTGTTCCTCATATAATTTGTGGTTTTCTGGCAAATCATTTAGGAATGAAGTCACTAAATGACAGACATTGAGTTTCATACTTCATAACTTTCAGAAAAATGCAATCTAAAGCAAGACCTGTTATTTTATCAACTGTCTAAGTTTATACAAGAGCAATTTTTACTACTGTTTGTATGCTCCCCCAATATATTTGGCCTTGTCTAGATTTCCTGCATTAAGAGGTTAAGAGGTACATGCAAATAAATTGCTTGTTTATAAATGTAGGAATATCCAAACTTCTCAACTATCCCTGATTTTGGCTTAATACAGTGTTATGCTTGAGAAGCTGGCAAAATAAGAGAATCCTCTTACGCATTTCTGAAATAAAAAAGTAATCTATAACTTCAGATTAAAATTTAAAAAGTTATTTATAATTGGCAATTTTGGAAGAAAATGTGAAAGGTTTACATTTATAAATAACTGTAAATATTGTCCTTATTTTTGGGCCTTTGTCCCACTTCTGTGTATGGCTTTGTCAAGATTTCTTGCTCTGAGGTTGAGAGGCATGACAAATGTGTCAGAGACGTCACCATCAGCCAGAAACATTTCATATTGTGACATACTTGTTGCACCCCACTCCTCCATGTAGTGACTCTGGGTGTGTCCAAACAAGGCAAGGAACAGTTATGCAGTGTAAGTGTGCAGAGTATTCCCCCATCCAAGGTAGACACAAGTACTACAGTGGCTTTTCATCTGTCCTTGATTTTGCAGAACGTTCTGGTTTTCTGTCATATTTTATACTGTTGATTTATGCTTCTTATTATTCAGAAAATGCATGCTGTTGCAGTGCCCTGTTGCTCTGTATTTAAGCCGCAATGCTTTAATGACCATCAGGTAAGCTTGTCTGATATTGTAAGATGCAAGTAAGCTTTAATACCCATACTGTTAAAGAATTAATGACAGTGAAAGCATTTTTTGTTGTTGCCATGCTGAGAATATTTACATAACTAGATAACGTATAAGGCTTAGGTACTGAAATGCGTATGACAATATTTGTAATAAAGGACAGGATTACAGTATTTTTAGAAGCTCATTACATTTGTTGGAGACTTGCAGTCATCTTTGCATGCTTTACCCGTAAACTAAACACAATGCAAATCTATCATGTGTGGTCCGTAACCTGTGCAGTAATCCTTTAAGCAATTTATCTTGAGCTTGTTTCTTGTTTGCTGTTCATTTTTTACTTTGATCATATTTGCCCCATGAAACAAGTAGATAGTTGTTGTCAGGCAGCAGGTCTTTTTTAGATAAGAAACATTTTTACAAGTGGGGGTATCACAGAGATTGCTACTTTCAGCATATTACTTGGTACTTTTATAAAGCTGAATATAAATTATAGTTAGAACTGCAGTGCAAGGAGAAGTGGTTTGAGTTGAGTGCTGCTTGTTTTTTTATACTTGATTTTGACTGACATTCCAGTAATGTATTTAAAAAGTAATTTATTTTTTTATTCCTCACAACCTTGTTGTTTCCATCTAGATATTAAGTAAGCTGTCATGTAGGCAATGCATTGAAATTTTTTTTTCTTCTATACTTCATCTTGATTGGACTCTTGTCATGATGTTTTGGCACCCAAGGCAGGTATTTAATTAATGTTCCAATTGTTGTGGTTTTGAGTATAGCTCTGCCCCTTTCTATTTGGCCACACCCCTTCCCATTGACCCCACCCATTCAGCTGTCTCCTGCATCCCCCTTTGATTTGAAGTCACCAGCTGCTAGTTATCTCCTATGAACCTATGAATACACAGTACTGGGTAGGCCAGGCATATGTTAAATGCATATTTCTTGAATTAATCAGTAGGATGGCATATTCCATAATTGGTGCCTTCCATATTAATGCAATTTTCTATTTCTTAGGGATGTGTACACATGCTTACTCATTTACCTGTGTGGATGATTGTGACATGTGATGCAACACTGTGTGTGTGGTTTTCTGAAATGTTATATAACATTATAGGTGTGGTTTTGACATGGGTCTCCTTTGCTTTGATGGACAGGCTGTATACCATGTGCTGGGATAAGCTATTTTGATATGGATTTTAACATATTCCTATTCACATTGCACATATCACTTATGAGTTACTGCTAGCATTCCTGTATTTATTTATTTATTTTATTTTATTTTATATTTGTTAACCGGGCTAGTCCAACTGGCTATATTTCAATTTTCAGTAGAGGCCCGGGGAGAAAAGCTCAAGTAGTAACAAATAGAAAATGAAATTCAAAATTAAAAATCAGTGTTATTGATTGTTACTGTACAGTTGACCAATGTCTCCTTACTGACATACATTAGTTTTTATTTCTTCTTTACAGATTCTTCACTTACCTTGATTAATGCTGCTGCTAAGTTGTCTCTTATGGGGTTGACTGTGTCTGATGTTCACAAAACACAAGCATTACATAATCAAGTAAAGGCCAATAATTTTGCATGCATTACTGTTATAGTTTTTATGTGCTTAGCTTTTTATTTTTTCACCTACGTAGGTAGTGAATGTGTGCAGTAGCCATTGTCTCTTAGCCAGGGCCATAGTATATTGTACATGCCTCCATCTGCCAGGATCATCCTCTGCTGCTGGTCTTCCTCAGACTCCTCATCTGTGACCCTGCTGACCCCTCCTGTGGTGCTGGGAACTCTACTGCTTAGTCTTGCAGGCCCTTTTGCAACAGTTTCTTGAAAATTATGTTGTGTACATGGCACAGACTGGCAGGATTTTGGTCACGGTGGCTAGGTTATACTTCAGGGCATCTCCATATATATACTGACATCAGAACCATGATTTGACTAAGGCAAATAATGCTCTATAATATTTCTAGTTTGAGTATGTACATCACTCTAAACATGCTCATTGTGGTTATGTGGGTTTCTCATGGCTGTCTTGAACCAAGGTCCCAGTGCATAACCTACATCCCCCACTAGAAGCCCTTCATAGGTTCATAGATTTGTACTAGACTATCGGCCCTAGGGCCTATACAAGCCTAGCCATAGCAATTCTCTGGATATTTCTTCCCACAAAATTTACTTCTCTGGACCCCTGTCAAGCAGGGCAACTGACATGATCTCCGGGGTGAATTTCCTATCTCCCATCCAATCATCAAGGTTCCTTTTGAAGAGGGCCAAGGAGGAGCTTTGCTTGACATGTATGGGCAATCTATTCCAGAGTATGGGGAGTCTCTGGGTCAGGAACCTATCCCTCCAGCATGTTTTGTTCAATGTGATGACAAGGTTTAGATCCCTGGAGAGTGTGGCTCTGAGGGATTGGGATTTCTTTAAGTGGAGCATGTCCAACAGCTCAAGGTTTGACATGGTCTTGTATGTTAAGCAGAGATCGCCTCTGAGTAGATAATATGCCACAGAGTATAGCTGGAGTTTTCTTAGATAGTCAGCATATGGCATCTGCTTTAGGCCTGTGATTCTTTTAGTGAGGTATTTCTGTGGCCTTTCCAGCTGTTGCAGATGTCTTGTGAGGTACATACCAAATGGGGCATTATACTCTATAATGGATCTAGTGATGGATGAGTACAGTGGGACAATGGCCTCCTTTTTTCTGAATGAAATTCCCTTAGTGATGAAGTGTGCCACATAGAAGGATTTCCTGACTGTTATGGCTATGTGGTTATTGAAAGTGAGACCACTGTCCACCGGTGTCCCGAAGTCTCTCATCACACTTTCGATGTTTAGTGTGCTGCCACCTATGTGGTAATTCATGGGTAAATGTTTTTTTCCAAAGGGGATAACTATACATTTCTTGGCATTAAGTTTGAGTCCATGGCTCTGGCATGAGGCATCTGTTTCTGTAAGGCCCTTTTGCAGAATATCCACATCATTTGGGGATTCAATAATGGCTCCCAGTTTGCAAGTCATCTGCAAACTTTGTTAGCCAGAGTCCCTTAGTGTTGGCCTGTACTTCAGAGAAGTAGATGCTAAACAAGAGTGGTCCCAGGACTGAACCCTGAGGTACTCCACTTGTCACTTTTCTGCAGCTGGATTTGGAGTTGGCTACTTTTACAGTCTGGGTTCTGTCAGTAAGCCAGTTGGCAACCCATCGAGTGATGTAGGGATTTATGCCCAGCAGTAAGTTTATCTATGATTCCAGAGTGCGGGAGGATGCCAAAAAGTCAAGGCCTTGGCGAGGTCCAGATAGGCTGTGAGGACTGCCTTATCCTTGTCCACAGCTCTGGAGATTGATTCAAAGAAGTCAATCAGATTCAGGAGACAAGATCGGCCCTTCACAAACCCAAACTGGGTGGGGTCCAGTGTTTGAAGGTTGCCAATGCCTCTTTTGGTTTATAAGTTCCATGAGAATGCTGCCCATGCCCTTGAAGATCAGGGCTTGCCAGACTGATGGACGGTAGAAGTTCCCTGGATCCAAGGTGGATCCCCCCTGTGAAGTGGGATAATTGTAGCTGTGCACCACTCCATTGGGCAATAAGCCAGGAGGGGTGAGGCTATGATTAAACATTGACACCTCTAGGTGAGGTGCCAGTTCATTTTGTAGAAGGCTTTATGTAGTACACAGCCTGGGATGTCATCTGGTCCTGTGAATGCCGTGGTATTCTTACTTTGGAGAGTGCAGTTTCTACCTGTGTGGCCAATGATTACTGGAATTTTGGGCAATCTTTGGTATTGAGATGTGGCCCTTTAGGGGTGAAGTTGGCACTAAATCGATCTGCCAGGATATTGGCAATATCCTTGGGATCAGTATATTTAATGCCATTATGTCTGTAGATCAGGAGTAGATCTGAGAGACATTGCCATTTAGATTCTGACATAATCCATATAGAATGCCTTGTGGTTGTTCCTTTAGAATCTTTAAGTAAGCAATTTTATTTTTGTAATTGGTCTTTTGGAGGATTCTTATGAGTGGGATCTTGTGCATCTTACTGGAGGCTGCAGTGAGGGAGTTTTTTTGCATACTGATTTTTCCTCTTTCTGCAACAGTTTCTTCCTTCTGTTGTATAGTTTGTTTATAGCAGGGGACCATCAGATTGGCTTCCTTTTTCTGGAGAAGAGTATCTTGGTTATATTTGGGATGTCACAATTCATGCATGTTTCTGCTTTTCTGCCCACACCTTTGTATGT
>NW_025060116.1:0-5504 GCF_019279795.1 Protopterus annectens
TCACGATAAAAAGGGTTTGCTTGGGAGGAAAGGAAAATCATCTAAATGGTCATGGAAACTGGCTGGGGCCCAAAGAACAATTTGCAACCGGCTGCGGGAGCCTCTGCACTACCCTATCAACATCCAAATCAAAGCCTGGAGGATTTGGAGGAGATGGAGGATTGGGATCTCTTGTCGTGAACCAGCCTGACACTGGGCAAGGCTCTGAATGGGTTCAAGAATAATGAGCGATTCAGTTACACTGATACCTCCTGGGCCCGAGGACAGTGGAGCCAGGAGGTAGAGCCCAAAACAGTAATCTTCTCGGAGGCTAGTAGCAGATGGAGCCAGAAACCTTTTCTTGACTTGGAAGCTTTAGACTCAGACTGAGAAGAGTCAAATCATAGCTTCCTCAAATGATTTCAAAAGCCCCTTTTGAATTTTAAATTTTGTTTTTCTCCTGGAGCACCCTAGGACTGAGCTGGCAAAAGCTACATGACTCCTGAAATGGATGGCTCAGGCAGTAGACACACACACAGTGTCCATCCGTGATGGCCATTTATATCCACATTTGGAACATTTCTTAAAGCCAGAAGGCTTATGCTCCTTCTGATCTTTGGACATTATATAATTACAGTAAACACCTAGATGGAACTTACAAAAGGAGGAAACCCCACACAATTTAGACACCAGAAAAAAAACTAAGCCCCTGAGAACTCTAACTGAAACAGTTCACACACAAGATAGACACACCAGGAAAACAGTACTAGCCACACAAAGAACCTCTAATAAAACGGTTCTTCTGGGAATTACAGGAAAAACACAATGACTAAAGGTTTATCCAACAAATGAGGAGGACTAGGTCATCTAACTAAAAGGGCCTAGCCCATGGAACAGTTAGGGATACCAAAACAACTAACACTCTCAAGCAGTGAAAACACATACACAAATTTAGCAGCAACAAAAACAGCTATTAAAATAGTTTTTGGGGTCTGAACTAACAACTTCTCAAGAGAAATAGCAAAAAGATACTTAGCCACAGCCAAGCAAGCCCCGCCAAGCTACACAAGCGCAAATGAGATCTGGGATATGGAGCAGTACATCATGGATACCCTCTTAGCCCAGCCAATGAGACTTTGACCTAGTAAAATGGCCAGTCGGGCCATTTCAGCTCAACCCACGGGTAAGAATGTGGAATAGGACTACATAACATCATGTCTTTCTGAAGGACTTGATAATAAATAAGACAAAGTGCTAAAGTACCACAAGAGTTGTTGGTGTGATTTATTTTTTGAATGTTGTTATTGTCACATTCATTTCTTAGTAGTATATACACATACATATATATATATATATATATATATATATATATATATATATATAATACAACACACACACACATATATATATACATATATATTTATACACACACACACACACACACACATATATATATATATATATACACACACACGCCTCTAGAATGTCTTTGGTTGGTACTCCTCTGAGAAAAGCTGCTGATATAGCTGCAGCCCTGGTGAAATGAGACCTGATGCCCTTGGGCACCGGTTTGCCATGGTGTAAGTAGCAGAAACAAATGCAGTGGCTTATCCACTTTGAAATAGTCTGCTTTGAAATGGCCTTTCCCTCTGATCATACAGCAAATGTCACTAGTAACTGCTCAGTTTTTCTTAGAGCTTTAATTCTGCTCAAGTAGAATCTTAGTTGTCTGTGTACGCCCAAAGGGAATGCAGAATCCCTCCCTGGTTCTGATTTGGATAAAAGTTGGCAGATGAATAGCTTGGTTAAGAGCCACACTGGAAACCACCTTAGGCATAAATGAAGGATTGGTCCTGAGGGACACCCTGTCTGGGTAAAATATGATAAAAGGTTCACAGCCATGAGGGCCTGTAGCTCCGAGACCCTTCTTGCTGAAGTAATTGCCAGGAGGAGCTGTTTTCCATGATAAGAACTTTAGATCTGCAGTAGCAGCTGGTTCAAATGGAGGCAGGGTGAGCTTTTCCAACACATAATTGAGGTCCCATGCAGGAATTGGTGATCTCCTGGGAGGTCTTAAATGTTTGGCCCCTCTAAGATACTGCTTTAGTAAAGGATGAGAAAAGATTGGTGGCTCTGTGTTGTAATGAGCTGAGATGGCAGAGGCATGGATTTTTATTGATGAAAAAGATAGGTCCCTGACAAGCATCACAGTCAAGTTTTGTAAAATCTGAGGAATATTTGGCTCTGCTGCGTCAATTCCTTGTGCTTGGTTCCAAGCACAGAATCCCTTCCATTTATCAGCATAAGATTTTCTAGTACTAGTCCTTCTGGCTTCCAAAATGACATCCATCCCGCTTTACTGAGAGGTGTGTTTGAATAACCATGATCAGCCATGCTGCCAGGTTCAGTGTTTGGAGCTGATTGTGCAGGATCTGATTGTTTTGCTGGGACAGTAAGTGGTATTTGAGGCAAGTACCAAGCTGGGGTTTAAACATGTTCCTTAGGACTGGGTACCAGTATTCGGGCCAGTCCAGGGGAATTAGTATCATCTTTGGTTTCGTCTGACTTTTAGTAGGACCTTGGGAAGAAGAGGCAGAGGAAGAAAGGCGTAAACTGATAGGTTTTTCCAACTGAAGGATAGGCGTCCACTTTCATGCTTGTCTGTGATAAACCCTTTTACAGAATTTTCCAAGTTGGATGTCACTTTCCATGCTTGTCTGATAAATCCTTTTTCAGAATTTTTCCAGTTGATAATTGGGGAGGCAAATGTCTATGTCGGGCTCCCCATTTCTTTGTTATCATGCTGAAGACTTGTGGATCTAGTTTTCCCCTTGAGGGTCCATAAGGTTTCTGCTTAAATCGCTGCCAGAGTATTTTTCTTTCCTGGCAGGAATTGAGCTTGAAGATGTACTTGGTAAGTCAAGCTGTGTCCCACAGTGCCATGGCTAGTCTGCAAAGGGGTATGAGTGTGCCCCCCTTGTTTATATACACATAACCGTGGTGTTGTCCATCTTACAGTAGTTGTCCTGGATGAAGTAAGTCCTTGAAGGCTGTCAGGGCATTTTGAACAGCTAAAACCTTTTTGGTTTATATGCAGATGCATTTGTTTTGGGGTCCATATGCCCTGAATGCATCTTCTAGTGGGCCCCATGCATAATCTGATGCATCTGTTGTTAAGGTTAGCTTGCAGGGGTAGAGTGAAGCTCATCCCATGTTTTGGTGGCATGCCTTGCCCACCATAGAAACTCCTGTTGTAGGCAGGGAATGAGAGGAATCATTGATTCCAGACTGACAATGTTGACTCCATAAACTTTTTTGGTACCACTGTAGTTTCCCCATAAGCAGTCTTGCATATGGAGGATGCCATGAACCCCCAAGCCTGCAGAGTTTGTCTTGCAGATAACTGGGTTTTGTTGCCATCAGTTTGAAGTAAGTAGTCAGTTGCCTTTGTTTATCTGGCGTGAGGAAAGCCATCTGGGCAGTTGTATTCAAGCTTGCACCCAGGAATGTTATCTTTTGAGAAGGTACCACTTGTGATTTCTTTTCGTTTATTGTGTACCCTAGGCATGTTAGAAGCCTTTTCACAAACCAGATGCTGAAGAAGAATGTCCTTGTTCTCTGCTTGAATGAGACAGTCGGCCAAGTAAGGATATATTTGTATACTTTGTCTGCAAAATGCAATTCCTGGTGCCAGATATATTTGTATACTTCTTTGTCTGCAAAATGAATTCCTGGTACCAGGCACTTTGTAAAGACCCTGGGCGCAGTAGATAAGCCAAAGGGCAGTGCAGAGAATTGGTAATGCATAAAGCCAGCCTTGAAACGGAGGTATCCTCTGCACGATTCCCTTATTGGGATATGCAGATATGCCTCTTTTAGGTCTAATGTCACCAGCCAAGCGTTCTTGCCCAGCATGGGCAGAAGCTGCTGCAAAGTTAGCATTTTGAATTTTGGAATGTCCAGGTATGTGTTCAAAATTGATAAATCCAGTACAGGGCACCAGGCCTGGTCTTTTCTGGGTACCAAGAACAGTCGAATAAAAACCTTGTCCTTTTTCCTGTTCTGGTACTGACTAAATAGCCCCCATATCTATGAGGGACGTAACCTGTTTCTGTGCCTCTGCCCATTGATTTTTTGACAGATCTGGCCAACCATTTGCAATTGGCAGAGTGTGGAAGTGGAATCTGTATCCCTGAGATACTATGTTTAACACCCACTTGTCCTAGGTTATTAACTGCCAATTTTGAGCATAAAGTGCTAATTTTTCCCCTAAGGGTGCTGCCAAAAGATAAGTGCTTGGTGATGGCAGAGGGAAGTCATTGAGACTGTTTACTGTAGGGTTGCGCTTCATTTCCTCCAGATTTGGAGGTAGAAGCACCCCATTGCTTTGACCTGTAAGAATCTTGTGACTGGTATCTAGAACCTTTAGGGTGCCAGGATGTGCCCCCCGTTGAGCTGTCGGACACAGGAAAGGACCAATTTTTTGTAAGCCAGTGTCTACTGAATCTTGGTGGCTGCACTTGTAAAAAGTCTTTTACAGTTTGCATAGACTTAGCTTTGTCATCGATTTTCTTTAAAACCTCTTCTGCTTTAATACCAGAGTATCATGCTGTAAAGGTGCATCCAGCAATTTAGCTTTAACATGATCAGGCAAATTTTGCTCTTATAGCCAGACATGCCTCCTAATCACAGATCCAGTAACTGCGGCCCTGCAGGAGGCCTCTAAGGAATCAAAACCACATTGCAAAGTATGCTTTCCAACTTGTTCTGCTGCATGCAGTAATTCCTGCAATTCTTTATTTTCTGCACATTCAGAAATCAACATCATTTTCTGTTTCAGTAATCCCATAACATGTTGTTGATACTTGAGAATATGAAACTGGCAGTTTAAGGCCCTAATTGTCAAGGTTGCAGATGTATAAACCTTCTTTCCCCATCTATCCAGTGCCCTTGAATCTCTGTCAGAGGGGGTAGGATTTTTTGCTGTTGAGGCCTTAACACCTTTTGGACCTGTGAAATAGTTTCAGGGTCAGCAGCAGGGTTTCTAAATAAAAATTTGTGTGAATCAGGAACCCTGTAATAGCTGTCTGGCTTGCTAGGAGCCAGAGGTAAGGAGTCTGGAGTCAAGCTCGACTCCGAAAACACATCATCCACAATATCTAAAACAAGAGGTATGGCCAAAGGCCTATGCTGAGGGAGAAGAAGGAAATGTATGAGCCTCTTTTTTGATTCTGAGAAATCTTGACTCTCCCAGTGAAAATGCTCCCTCAAAGTATGCAAGGTTTCTCCAAAGGAATAATTTTCAGGAGGAGATGCAGATGGGATAGATTCCTCTGCATCAGAATCTTCATACGGTGATATAGATAATTCCTGATCAGAAGAGGGATCAGAAGAAATAGTAACCTGATCTGAAGATTCATAATCAGTGTCTTGCCTAGGCCTCTTATCAGGAGGGGGTTGAGAACCCCTGATCAAGGTAATTAGGTCTTCAGCCATTTTGATCATTTTCATAATCATGTTTTTGG
>NW_025060117.1:0-5566 GCF_019279795.1 Protopterus annectens
AATAGTGAAAAACATTTGAAGATGTAGATATTGTGATGATAATTTATCTTGTATTGTTGAAAATACTATGCTATCAATTTCATTTATAATGCTCCTTTATTAATAAATGAAACATCATATAAAATGTAAAAAGTATGTGCATATACCAAAGATAAATATCATAAAATTTATATCAGTAAATTCAGTATGTTTTCATATGGCTTTTTTATAAACTGATATTTTCTTCCTCCAAATCCTGCTATGGTGGTTTCTGTAAAATACAGTGATCATCACTAACACTCCATTGCCTACAAAAGCCAGCCCTCTTCATGTAGCTGGAATTACAAAATTTAGAAATATATTGAGCCCTGGATCTGCACTAGCTAGCCTAACTTCACCACTGTCACTCACTGAACTCCATGATAATGACCCATGGGATTCTTTTGAGAGGCTGCAACAGAACTACATTGGCCAACTGAAATGGAATTCAGGAATTCCTTGTGAGACTGTAAAACCTGTATACAGTCATAAAAGAGTAAATGGCAAAGCTGAGCATAATCACCAAAACACTGATTCCTCACTTCAAACATTTGAATGAGATCTTTTTGAGGAAGCATACATAACAAAGCAATAAGGGGCCAGGAATAGAGCCCTGAGGAATGCAGTAGTCCCAATGGGTTTTAATTCCACAAAGGACTTTCTGTGTATGTGCTAAAGTGTAAAGGAAAGCAAGTCAATAAATGCTGAGAAGAAACTACAATGGGAATGCAGGCAATCTAATGCAATATGATCCAAGGAAAAACACAGCAGACCACTGAGTAAGAGTCAGGAGGTACAAGAGGCAACAGAAACAAACTTTAAAATAAGAAGAAATTTTAAAGTTTGCTAATGCTAATATGAGTTCTAGTGGCATCCAGTGCAGATGAAACAGCAAAAGAAGACCAGTGCATAATAGCCTATAAAGGATTATGATCATGTGTCCAACATAACCATATTATCATGTGTTTTAGACATGGGATGACGAAATTCACCTCAGGACTGTCAGATCAAGAGGTGAATCTTGGCATCTCTGTCAAGAACATTATTAATAATTATCATCGGTGATACCCAATCATAACTCTTTATAGTGCACAAAGTTATATCTACTCTATATAGTACCATTTACAAAAAAAAAAAAAAAAAAAAAAAAACCATAGAAAATGCTGCACCGACTTTGAAAGCCTGCAGCACATTTACTGAATACTGCCACACAGACAGCATGAATGTATTATTAGAGGAAAAAGTCAAGGGCATTTTCTAAATACTGCTATAACTCAGTTATTTATAGACTGACGTCTGTAAAGTTCCACAGACAGAAAATGAAGCAGGATATTCAGGAACAGTTCAGAGTGAAGGAATGGCCATTAAGTGTGACCTGACCATAACAGTGCTTAGGGGTTTACATACCTGTGAATGCACTGGTTTGGTCAAGTCCCGTGCTATAGAAGCACACCACAGGTTTATCTTTTTCCAATTTTGAAACATAATCATGTCCCTCCATGCACTACAACATTTCATTATCTCTACTGGGACATTAGTGACTTTTATGAGAGTAGTCTCAGTACTGTACTGTCTCCTGAAGATTGAATATTAGGCATCTAAGAAGTTGTGAATTACTATATCAAATCTGGAAAGTGACAGCTCTGACATTATTTGCTGCGACTGCCAATATTGTAAAATTCTTATTCTAAAAAACATTTTCAGCAAAAAATCACATTTCCCTTTTTCTACTGGATGTGCTGTTAGTTTAGATAATTCAGGGAATGTTGGTGATTTCACTAATGTGGAGGTGAAGGGGTTTGCTTCCCAGCTTAAAACACTTTTTTTTCATTTTACTAAATGTGGTTTTCTTTAAAACAGTTTCTTAGCATTGGTACTTACTGAGCAAAGACTTATCATGAATCCATAAATTCAGAGGTACCTTCTAAAAAAATCTGGTCTATATAAAACTGGTTAGCTATGAAGATCAGAAAGTTCAGGCAGATGGTTTGTGCAGTAGGGGGCACCTCTTACAGTTTAACTGAAGATACTCTGGAGCTCTCAGTAAGAAACCAGTACAAAAGCTCAGCTGGAGTTGCACAGAAAGGGAAGGAACAGGAAACTGTAGCAACTCTGATGCAGTAAGTGTTGTGGAGTAATTGGCCAGTAACTGCCATGTGAAACAGCAATGGATGATTCAGGATGTGGCTGAAGGGAATATGTCACAGGAAGATTTTCTAGAACTTTCTGTAGATGACCCACAGAAAAAAGAGAATAAAGAATGTGCCCTCAGTTTAGAAGAAAAAGATCTAAGGGAAGAGTTGCTTGATTTAATAGATATGGATAGAGATATTATGATCAATGAAAGAAACAGAGTACACAAAATCAATAAGACCCCAAATGATAGACGTCTGATAAAGCAAATGACAGATAAGGTCTTGCCACAAAAATACAGGGCAATACAAAAATGGACAGGAAAAAATCAAATGCAATCATGAAAGTATTGAATACAGAAAAGTATAAAGCAATTAAGACAATAAGTGTCACTTCTAGAAAATTACAGAAGAGGTAACAGATCAACCAAAATACTTGGAAAAATAACCATGATAAAAGCAATGTCCACTATTTGAACAGACCACGATCTATCATACACTACTGCAAATAAAAAACTAAAGATATCAGCACAGGCAAAAAAACATAGAAGATATAATGTACACGATAAGCAACTCATTGATAATCCAGAAATGTTTTATAGAGATTTGGGAAACAAGGCAAAACGAATAGAAAGACCACCAAAAAAGAAGAAATAGACACATTTTGGAAAAATATTTATGAAGACTCTGTGGAACATAACAAAAATGTTGAATGGATAGAAGGTTGAAAGAAATAGTAAGAAGTTCAAATGTACAGGTTATGAAATGGGATGAAGTAACGGTCAGACAAATTAAAATAAAATTAGGAAAAGCTCCTAAATGGAAAAACCTCAGGCCCAGATGCAGTAGCTAATGTCTGGATAAAAGTGTTGGCATTGTTAGACAAAGATTCAGCATTGAGTAAGAACTACTTATATGCACGCGCTGGACAGACACCAACTTGGTTAACAAGAGGAAAAATGATACCATTCCTTAAAAGCAAACCTTCAAGCTATCCTAAAAACTATAGACCTATATCTTGCCTTCCTATGATGTATAAACTATATAGTGTAATTGATGTTGCCAGACTTTATAATCACTTAGAAGAAAACTCAATCACAGCAACAGAACAAAAGGGTAACAAAGGATCAGTTATTGTTAAATAAAGTCATAACAGAAAATTGTAAAATGGGGAAGAATCTAAGCATGGCATGGATAGATTACAAAAAAGCATTTGACAGCATCCCGCATTTGTGGACAAAGGAGTGCTTACAGATGTATAAGATACACCCTTCATTGATCAATTACATTACAGTGACCATAAAACAATGCCAAACCACATATAGGTTCATAGGTTCATACGTGTTTACTAAGCTAGCGACCGCAAGGGCCTTTTTAAGCTTAACCATGCATACCAAATCTTTGACATGTTATGATTTCTTTGATAAAGTGTAAGCAGTGGTTTGCGAGATTAAACATTTACAAGCAGGGGCCTGGGAGATGAACCATTTGCAGGTTGCCTGTGTTCATTTGAGACATAGGTGCCAAACCAGGGATGAATTTCCTGTTCTCCATCCAATTGCCCAAATTGTACTTCAGTTGAATTAGTGAGAAAGTTTGCTTCACATGGATGGGGAGCTTATTTCATAGACTTTGTAGCTAAGCCACGATAAAAGACAAATTATATTCCAGGGATAAAAATTCAAAGAGGGATATTCCAGGGTGAGTCTTTGTCACCTTTGCTGTTTTGTTTTACCCTTAACCCATTAAGCTGTCTACTTAGCAGATTAAGTCATGGTTACAATTTGGCTCCAGATAACAACAAAGTGTAAAGACTTCTCATCTTTTTGTGAGGTATTTAAAATGTATAGTTCATCAGATAAGGAGCTGAAAGCACAATTGGAAGTGGTCCAAACTTTCTTGGATGATATAAGAATGCCATTTGATCTTTATAAATGTGCAAAAACAACATTTAAAGCAGGAAAGCTGCAGTACTAAGAAAATATCAGTTTGGGTCGGGAATGTGATATAAAGGAACTTCAACAGGAGGTAGTGTATAACCTTTGGAAAATGATGAAGGATTGACAATAAAACATGAAAAAAATGAGAACAAAATTCAGTAAAGAATATTTTAGAAGACTATAATACTGAAACATCCCTTACACCTAGGAACAAAATCCAATTTGCTTTTCCTGTTCTAACTTACAGTTTTTGGTTGATTGACTGGCTCCAAAAGGTATTGGTAAATTGGATAGGAAACCATGGCAAATGCTTCATGCTTATCAAATGATATATAAAAATCAGTGTATACCAAGATTATATATCTGTTGTTCTGAAGGAGATATGGTCCTCCTTGAAATTGATTACATATATAGATCTGTAATTGAAGGACTACATACATATCTGCTGACCTTATCAGATGCAAACATAGTGAATATTTTAAAACATGAAGATAACAAATCTAAGTTTAGCAGAAGCATATCAGTGCCAAGTAGGAATGGAAACCAAATCAGAAGTAGATAAAAATCAGGCAGCAACTTAATGTGCTAAAAAACAAAAGAAAGAATATAAGGAGAAGAATCAGATGAGAAGGCAAGAAATGTGGAAAAGGCATAAAAATACCAGCAAGTACAGAAAACTCCTGGAACAATTTCATGTCAATCAGGATCTGATGCAAGTATGGTTAAGAAGAAGTGAATTTAAACCAAAAGATGAAAGGTTAATATTATTAGCCCAGGATAGTAGACTATTTACATGCTGGTTTACAAAGTTGATTGAACATGTGGGAGAAACAGAAAAGTGCAGGTTCTGTCAAACAGAACTGGAAACAGTCGCATCTTGTTGCTGGGTTACTCTAATGGCAGAGGGCTTGTATACTGAAAGACATAATAATGTTGCAAGACTGTTGCGTTGGGGATTGTGCAGACATTACAATATTGAAGTAGCCGAGAAGCATTGGAAACATGAGCCATAAAGCATTATAGAGAATACTGAAGTGTATATCAAATGGGAATCACCTATTACCAACAGTTCAAGAAACAGATGTGGGAAAAACAGATATTGTAGTCCATTAAAAGAAGACAACAGTAGCAATGACACCCAGTGATTACAGTGGCTTATGTACAAAGAAACACAAAGTCATAACATACCAGGAGTTGAAGGCAGAAATGAGGGCAATCTGGAAGAAGGATACCCAGAAAGTCCCAGTAGTAGTAGAAGTAATGAGTCTCATAAAAAAGAATTTACAGTCTTATTTAGATATGCTGCTAATACATGTAATTCCACAGGAATTACAGAAGGAGTCAGTTCTGGGAATATTGCGGGTGCTGCAAAGAGCAGGTTTGCCTAACACTAAAGATTGAAATAATATTGATTTCACAGATTTTAATTATACCTTGATTTAGGAATAATGTCCATTCTCATCATGGTATTAGAAG
>NW_025060118.1:0-4636 GCF_019279795.1 Protopterus annectens
GGAAAAAGCTAGGAGGCTGAAACTCTGCAGGTGTGTAGGGTACTATCCACCTACAAAGGGGTAGGGCAATCCTGGTTCTGGCTTAACAGCCAGTTTCAGTATGACCGTTTATTGTTTTTAGCTTTTCCTATGCATTTCAAGCATGTTTCTGCATAGAGAAAAAATAACCCTGGAAAGTTGTTTTTCTCCAAGAGGGAAAAAGCTAGGAGGCTGAAACTCTGCAGGTGTCTTGGGTACTATCCACCCTACAGAAAGGTATGAGAATCCTGGTTCTGACTTAACTGCCAGTTTCAGTATGACCGTTTATTGTTTTTATCTTTCCCTATGCATTTCAAGCATGTTTTTGCATAGAGAAAAAATTCCCCTGGAAAGTTGTTTTTCTCCAAGAGGGAAAAAGCTAGGAGGCTGAAACTGTGCAGGTGTGTAGGGTATACTCCACCCTGCAAAGGGGTAGGGCAATCCTGGTTCTGGCTTAACGGCCAGTTTCAGTATGACCATTTATTGTTTTTAGCTTTCTTTTTGCATTTCAAGCATGTTTCTGCATAGAGAAAAAAATATCTGTGGAAAGTTGTTTTTCTCCAAGAGGGAAAAAGCTAGGAGGCTGAAACTCTGCAGGTGTGTAGGGTACTATCCACCCTACAGAGGGATAGGGCAATCCTGGTTCTGACTTAACTGCCAATTTCAGTATGACCGTTTATTGTTTTTAGCTTTCCCTATGCATTTCAAGCATGTTTTTGCATAGAGAAAAAAATACCCCTGGAAAGTTGTTTTTCTCCAAGAGGGAAAAAGCTAGGAGGCTGAAACTCTGCAAGTGTGTAGGGTATTATCCACCTTACAAAGGGGTAGGGCAATCCTGGTTCTGGCTTAACTGCCAGTTTCAGTATGACCATTTATTGTTTTTTAGCTTTCTTTTTGCATTTCAAGCATGTTTCTGCATAGAGAAAAAAGTACCTGTGGAAAGTTGTTTTTCTCCAAGAGGGAAAAAGCTAGGAGGCTGAAACTCTGCAGGTGTGTAGGGTACTATCCACCCTACAAAGGGGCAGGGCAATCCTGGTTCTGGCTTAACTGCCAGTTTCAGTATGACCATTTATTGTTTTTAGCTTTCCCTATGCATTTCAAGCATGTTTCTGCATAGAGGAAAAATAACCCTGGAAAGTTGTTTTTCTCCAAGAGGGAAAAAGCTAGGAGGCTGAAACTCTGCAGGTGTGTAGGGTACTATCCACCCTACAAAGGGGTAGGGCAATCCTGGTTCTGGCTTAACTGCCAGTTTCAGTATGACCGGTTATTGTTTTTAGCTTTCCCTATGCATTTCAAGCATGTTTCTGCATAGAGAAATAATAACCCTGGAAAGTTGTTTTTCTCCAAGAGGGAAAAAGCTAGGAGGCTGAAACTCTGCAGGTGTGTAGGGTAATATCCACCCTACAAAGGGGTAGGGCAATCCTGGTTCTGGCTTAACTGCCAGTTTCAGTATGACTGTTTATTGTTTTTAGCTTTCCCTATGCATTTCAAGCATGTTTCTGCATGGAGAAAAATAACCCTGGAAAGTTGTTTTTCTCCAAGAGGAAAAAGCTAGGAGGCTGAAACTCTGCAGGTGTGTAGGGTATTATCCACCCTACAAAGGGGTAGGGCAATCCTGGTTCTGGCTTAACTGCCAGTTTCAGTATGACCGTTTATTGTTTTTAGCTTTCTTTTTGCATTTCAAGCATGTTTCTGCATAGAGAAAAAAATACCTGTGGAAAGTTGTTTTGCTCCAAGAGGGAAAAAGCTAGGAGGCTGAAACTCTGCAGGTGTGTAGGCTACTATCCACCCTACAAAGGGTAGGGCAATCCTGGTTCTGGCTTAACAGCCAGTTTCAGTATGACCGTTTATTGTTTTTAGCTTTTCCTATGCATTTCAAGCATGTTTCTGCATAGAGAAAAAATAACCCTGGAAAGTTGTTTTTCTCCTACCCCTTTGTAGGGTGGATAGTACCATACACACCTGCAGAGTTTCAGCCTCCTAGATTTTTCCCTCTTGGAGAAAAATAACTTTCCACAGCATGTGGCACAACATTGCTTGAAAGCTAAAACAATAAACGGTCATACTGAAACTGGCGTTAAGAAACCAGGATTCCTCCCCAAATGGAAGTCCCTAAAAACCCAGTTTAGCCCTTTTCTTTTTTCTTGGAAAACAACTTTCCCCGGTTTTTTTTATGCCTGCTTGTGCAAAAAACAAAACAAAAAAGGAACCCGGGCCCTCGGGTGGTATACCCTAAAACCCGCAAATTTCAGCTTTCCTTTTCTTGGGGAAAACAACTTTCAAGGTTTTTTTTCGAAACATGGAAAGCATGAACTAAAACAATAAACGGTCAATGCTGGGAACCCGAACCCGGATTGCCCCACCCCTTTTAGGGTGGGATACCCACACCCGCATTTTTGCCTCCCCCTTTTTTGGAAAAAAAACCCCCGGGTTTTTTTTTTGCAAAAAACTTGAAATGCAGAAAGCTAAAAAATAAGGGGCAAATGAAACTGGCAGGCCCGAACAGGATTGCCCCCCCAGGGGGGATAATACCCAAAAACCTGCAGGTTTCAGCCCCTTTTCCCCCTTCCCAGGGAAAATTTTTTTCTATGCAAAAACTTTTTGGGGAAAAAAAAAAAAACGGTCATACTGAAACTGGCAGTTAATCAGAACCAGGATTGCTACCTTTTTAGGGTGGATATTTCCCCACCTCTTTTTTTCCTCTTGGAAAAAAAACTTTCCAAACTCTATTCAGAAACATGCTTGAAATGCAAAAAAAAACTAAAAACAATAAACGGGCATACTGAAACTGGGCGTTTAACCAGAACCAGGATTGCCCCACCCCCTTGCAGGGGGGGTTTTACCCCACACACCCGCAGAGTTTCAGCCCCCCAGCTTTTTCCCCCTTGGGGAAAAACAACTTTCCCCGGGTTTTTTTTCTATGCAGAAACAAGCTTGAAAAGCAAAAGAAAGCTAAAACAATAACGGTCATACTGAAATGGCGTAAGCAAGAACAAGGTTTGCCCTACCCTTTGGGGGGAAAATACACCTGCAAGTTTCAGCCTCCCAGCTTTTTTCTTGGAGAAAAAAAGGGAAATTTTTTTCTATGCAAAACATGCTTGAAATGCATAGGAAAGCTAAAACAATAAACACAATCATTACCATTTGGCGGTTAAGCCAGAACCGACACCCTACCCTTTGAGTTGTGCCTACACTGCGAGTTTCAGCCTCCCTGGCTTTTCCTCTTGGAAAACAACTTTTATAGGCATGCCTCTATGCAAGCTTGTGCTTGAAATGCATAGAGGGAAAGCTTCAAAAACAATAAACAGTCATACTGAATCTGCAAGCGATTAAGCCAGGAGACCCAGGGATTGCCCTACCACTTTGTAGAGTTAACCCTACACACCTGCAGAGTTTCTTGTAGCCCCTCCCAGCTTTTTTCCCTCTTGGAAAAACAACTTTCCTTAGGGCTATTCTTCTTTTCTCTACCCAAAAACATGTCTTGAGAATGGTATAGGGAAAAGTTAAAAAACAATAAACGGTCATACTGAAACTGGCAGTTGCCAGAACCAGGATTGCTCTACCTTTGTGTGTGTGGGTGGATAAGTACCCTACACAATTCCGGGCATAGTTTCCATTCCTAGCTTTTCCTGGAGCAAAACAATAACTTTCCAGGGAGTTGTTTATGCAAAAACATGCCTGCTGAAATGCAGGTATGAGAGAGAAAGCCAAAAACAATAAATGGTCATACTGGAAACTGGCGTTAAGCAGAACCAGGATTTTCTACCTTTTGTAGGGGGATAGCCCCAAACACCTGCAGAGTTTCAGCCTCCTTTTTTCCCCCTTGGAAAAAAACTTTCCAGGGATTTTTTCTATGCAAAACATGCTTGAAATGCATAGGAAAACTAAAACAATAAACGGTAATACTTAAACCGGCCGGTTAACCAGAACCAGGATTTCCGTACCCTTTGAGGGGGATAAACTACACACCTGCAAATTTCAGCCCCTTTTTCCCTCTTGGAAAAAAACTTGTTTTTCTCTATGCAAAAACATGCTTGAAATGCATAGGGAAAGCTAAAAACAATAAACGGTCATACTGAAACTGGCAGTTAAGTCAGAACCAGGATTCTTATACCTTTCTGTAGGGTGGATAGTACCCAAGACACCTGCAGAGTTTCAGCCTCCTAGCTTTTTCCCTCTTGGAGAAAAAAACTATCCAGGGTTATTTTTTCTCTGTGCAGAAACATGCTTGAAATTAATAGGAAAAGCTAAAAACAATAAACGGTCATACTGAAACTGGCTGTTAAGCCAGAACCAGGATTGCCCTACCCCTTTGTAGGGTGGATAGTAGCCTACACACCTGCAGAGTTTCAGCCTCCTAGCTTTTTCCCTCTTGGAGAAAAAAAACTTTCCAGGGTAATTTTTTCCTCTATGCAAAACATGCTTGAAATACATAGGAAAGCTAAAACAATAAACGGTCCAGTTTAAACTGGCAGTTAAGCCAGAACCAGGCTTGCCAATGTCCTTTGTAGGGTGGATAGTACCCCCACACCTGCAGAGCACTCCTAGCTTTTCCCTCTTGGAAAAAAATAGGCAAAGCTAAAACAATAAGCGGTATTTACTGGCAGTTAAGCCAGAA
>NW_025060119.1:0-4674 GCF_019279795.1 Protopterus annectens
GCCATTGGTCAGCCGATTGACAGTACACAGCTGTCGACCCCATCAATGCACAGTTATCCTGCCAATACACCCTTTGTCACCAATGTCCCTAGGTGATGGACAGCATACAGTGGGCATTGACCAGGGTAATGTGGTATCTGTGGCACATGCCTCCCCAAAAGCAGCCAGGGGCATGGCCCAGAGATGGTACCAAAAGACAGATGTCCAGGGGTTCTCGGGAGCACCCTGGTCTGCCCCTGGCGTGCCCACAGAGGTCTTACAACCTCAGCTATGTTTGGGCGTATGCAGGCACAGTCATGTAGGGGGTACACCAGACAGGGTCTGAGGGAGCTGACAGCATGCCCAAATTGACTTTCTGACAGGGGTTCCCCCTTTTTGTTAAAAAAGGGGGGGGACATATTAGACCGGTTCCACAACTACATGTCCATGAGCCGGGGCGATGGGGGGGGTTGAGGCATCGGCGGGGCCCGTATGCCAGCAACAGCAGCAGGTGGCAGTCCTCACGGAGGACAACAGGGCCGGCCCCCGTGGCCAGCAGCCCCAGCAATGCTGGGCCTCTGCTGTGATGAGACCACCCCAGGAGACCACGTCCCGTGGCTCTGGCCAGGCCCGACAGGGATCTGTGTCCAGTCAATGAACACCTGCTTCTGATGACAGTACCCAGTCTGGGTTGGTACTGGATATGGTCCGTAGCACCCTGCAAGGCACAGGTCCCTGTCCGTGGCCAGAGACACTGATCTGTATGACCTGGCAGGTACAGTCTGTGGCTGTCCACAATCACCAGTATATGACAGCCATGAGGTGGAACTGTGTGCATCCATACACACATGCGCAACACCTAGGGCTACCCATGCACACACTGCATTGCCCCACCTTCTACTGCTGTCCCTCACCAACACACATACACATACATGTCAATTGGAGGGTATCGGTGGCTGACTCAGGCATACCAAGTTCACACCCTGTGCATATGATGAAACTGTGCCACCTCCTGCAATCTGTAACAACTGTGCAGGTACAGGTTAACATGTTGCTGATGCACAGGGTGACCACATAGATGTGTAGTAATAGTATCATGTTGTTAACAGTACTGTGTGCTGAATTAATTGTGGGTATATCACAGCATGCCTGATGCAGTAAGTTTGTGATTGTCATGTCCTGTTGTCTACACCCATGGTAAGTACCATAGTGTATCATCTGCACATGTTGGCATACTGGTGGTAATGATGTCAACAGAAGGCTACATACATAGGTAGCACAGGGGATAAGGTAATGAATTGTAATACACAATGATGGACATGTAAATTGCAAGTGGCATGTTGCCTACACTGGACTCTGCAATGCAGATGTTTGAGGATGTTGATATGAGTGCAGTACTACGACTGGTACAGGACACACAGGAGCACCCTAGCACTGCATGCTCCCTCTCATACCATGCTAGACAGCCCCAACACAAAATTTGTCACAGGAGGAGAGTCCCCATATATGTCAGGGATACTGTGGTGGCAGGCCAGGTAGCATACATCCTACTAAGTATGGAACCACTGAGTGAAGGCTCAGTGTCTGTTATTTGACATGTGTATTACTGCAGGTATGAGCACATGGGTTTCCATCCAGTTATTGTACATCCTGACAGTACATGGTCTGTACACTTGTGTGCACTGAGACTGGCCCCTAGCCATCTGACCAGTGTATTTCCATGTACATGTGCATAGTGCCTGCATATTTGCAGTGTTACCTACTGGAACTGGTACAGCTTGTTTGTTGTACAATGGACTACATGCAGCCCTGTTTACTGTAGCTTTGTTTGCATGCATGTTTGCTTGCAATTACCCTGGAATACTGATCACACCTGCAATGCATAGTTATAGAGCTTCTGTGGACTCCTAGTGCCATCTGCATAGCTTACTATATGTATGTCCATGTCCCACTTGACAGGATGTCACTGTTTGTCCTGTTCACATGTACATTGCCTGTGACACAGTGCATATGACTTACCTGGCATGTGTCCACGTGAGCAGTCATATATGCTACTGCTAACTAATCACAGGCACTACACCTTCACATATTCATCTTCTGTTGAACTACCTGCTTGCTGGGGATGGCCTGCACCTGTCACCCCTGGGCTTTCAGATATTGGCAAAGGCTCTTGCTACCCCATAGTGCCTATGTTAGGCAAGGCTCAAATGACAAACCCACCTTCGTAGGTATCACAAGGGATAAGAAACTAAGAGTAATGCTCCCCCGCCAGAAGTCTAAACCTCCAGATGCATGCACCCAAAACACTCCTTGGCATAGGGGACATCGATATCTATGCAGTAACAGATGCCTGGTTCAGGGGTACTGAGAGACACCAGCACTACCAGGTTTAACCTGGTTGATTTCTTTGAAACAGTCACCAAGGCCATTGCGGGGAAGGTGGTTCACACAGCCTACCTGGACCTAAAAAGCCTTCACAACAATACCCCACTTGGGCATTCTAGAGAAGCTCACCAGCTTAAATATAAGCCCCTATGTCACTAGATGGATTGCATAGTGGCTCAAGGACAGAACCCACAGGGTTAGAATTGCTGGAGCCATGCCAGACTCCAAACCAGTTACGAGTTGTGTCCCACAAGGCTCAGTCCTGGGACCTCTCTTGTTTGGTATATATTTATTGGAGGTACAGGCCAACATGGACTGTGGCTGACCAAATATGCAGATGACTGCAAACTGGCCACCATAATCGACTCTCCAGCCCCCAACCATCTTCCAAAGGGGCATCATAGAAACAGACAACTTGTTCCAGAGCCATGGCCTTCAGCTGAACAGTGTTTAGAAAGGGGAATGTGCATCCTGTAGTCTGTTCACCTAGTTGCCAAAAGGGACATTTTCCTCACACACACTAAGCCCCCTCAACCAAAAACACACACACTTGCCAATTGCAGGATTCAAACCCCTATCTGACTTTGTTATGATACTCGAGATGGACACATTAGCAGAGTGTGCTATTTTCATTACTGGGCGGTTTTCCTTCTCTTGCTGTACTTATGGGGTGCTGACATCATCAGTGTTTAGAAAGGGAAATGTGCATCCTGTAGTCTGTTCTCCTAGTTGCCAAAAGGGACATTCCCTCACACCCCTAACCCCCTCAGCCAAAACACACACTTGCATTTGCAGGATTCAAACCCCTATCTGCTATTTTATGACACTAGACAGACACATTAGCAGAGTGTGCTAATCATTACTGGGAGGTTTCCTTCTCTTGCTGTACTTATAGGGTGCTGACATCATCAGTGTTTAGAAAGGGAATGTGCATCCTGTAGTCTGTTCTCCTAGTTGCCAAAGGGACATTTCACACAATTGCACACCCCTAACCCCCTCAGACAAAACACACACTTGCCATTTGCAGGATTCAATGATAAGGATGACTGCAGAGCCACAATGACCTCCCTTATCTAGATCTGACACATGATTGGGTGTGTATATGGTATGTTTCTGTAAACACTACAGCACATGTTTGCCCAATGCAGGATATCTATCACCTTGTGTCCCCAGGTCTCTCATTACATGTTAACTACATAATGGGTTAACACCTATGTGTAATTGGTGGGCACCTGTATATCCACGGGGTTGACTATACACTTTTCTGTAATTAGCTTGCTGACATGGCTATGGCACCAGTTGTCTGTTTCTATGTGGCCCTTGTGGGATGGTTGTGGCAGCTGGTGGATCATTTGTGGTGAGCAGTTTGTAGTCCTCTGCAAACATGTTGACACAGTCCTTCCATGTTTGCCTGTACCTATGGGACATATATACCAGGCAGGGAGATCCCAGGACCAAGCCTTGTGGGATGCCAGTTATATCTGGTTTGTAGTCTGACATGGCTGCAGCTGTCTGACCATGTCTGTTCTGTCCTTGGTCTGGTTTCAACCTCTACTGACATAGGGTTTATATTTAAGCTGGTGAGCTATCTATAATGACTAGGGTTGTATAGAAGCCTTTGCAAGGTCCAGCTATGCTGTGTGGACCACATTGCCCTCATCAATGACCTTAATGACTGTTTCAATTGAGTCAAACATGTTTAGGGGCAGGATCTGCACTTGAAACCACACTGCGTAGGGTCCAGTGTCAGTAGGTCCCCAATATCTTTATGTCTGTGGTACATGCTGATCCTTTCCATAGCTGTGCAGACCGAGCTTCTCAGAATTCTGGAGTATTAGTTTTCAGTATCCATTCAGGCAACACCTTTGTTGAGAAGGACCACTGTTGTACACTGCTCTTTGGGTACATATTCTGTGGTAAGGCTGACATTGAGCAGTAGTGTGATTTGGCATTCCATTCATCTTGGATTCCATGTTGCACTCAGCCCAGGACACCATCTCATACCATTGCTGCTGTGTGTTTTGCTTTGTAGATGCTGGCTGTTACCTCAGCATCTGCAATGTCAGACCAACAGTCTGCTGGGATAGATATTCTGCATTTGGGGGTGCACTGCACCTGTCAGGATGTATGTTGGCAATATTGTGTGTGTTTGTGATATTTGTTGATTCAGAGCATATCTGTGAATTCCCAACATGGTTCCTACCATCAGTTGTGAAAGCCTTGGGATTATCCTTAGTGTCCTGTACAATTTATATCTTCATAGGTTCATAGGTTCATACTAGGCTATCCACCCTAGGGCATTTGTTAACC
>NW_025060120.1:0-4952 GCF_019279795.1 Protopterus annectens
TTTCAGTTTTTTTTTATTTTAAATTTTAAAATTTTAATTTTTCATGCCTCACAACCTTTTGTTTTTCCATTTTTTTTTAGATATTAAGTAAGCTGTCATGCAGCCAATGGATTGAAATATGTTTTTCTTCTACACTTCATTTTGTCTTGATTGAACTCTCATAATGATGGTTTGGCACCCAGGGCAGAGTATTTAATTAAAGTTATAGTTTTTGTAGTTTTTGAGCTTAGCCCCTCCCCTTTTGAGTTGGCCACACCCATTCTCATTGACCCCACCCATTCAGCTGTCTCCTGCAGCCCCCCTTTGATTTGAAGTCACCAGCCGCCATTGATTATTAACACATTTGTACTATGTATTTTTTGTATTTGTAAAATTGTTTTTACCTCTGGAGCTTTTCTCCCCGGGCCTCCACTGAAAATGGACATATATCCAGCTGGACTAGCCCGGTCAACAAATGTAAAATAAATAAAAATAAAATAAATAAACTTGCCTACAAAAAGGGCTTGGGGAAAATGGGGGGGTGCAGCTGATGGGTTATGGATAGTGGTTCTAAAAGCTGAATTCTAAGCCTTTGCAAAGATATGTGGCCTTGCTGACAAGTTTCTTGTATTGTGTGTGTTTTATGTTGTGGACACAACCTGCTAACCTCTCATCCTCCTTCCCTAACTGTGTGGTGGTAAGTGACCTTCTGCCCCCACAACACCATTATGATTGGGAAGCCTCTATTGTAAAATGGCTGTTCTGTCCTGTCTCATACTCTCATATGAGTGGAATTATTTCTGAGGGACAGAATGAGAGCCTCTGTCTTGGGGATAGGCTTGCTCCCTCCCCAGCAACACCTGTTTAATTTGTTTTTTTAGTGATTGTAGGGCCTAGGTGTAGGGGAAACTGTGTGGCCTTGTAGAGTAAGACTTGTTGTTTTGTTCAAAATCCTTTGTTTTAAACTGAGGTGAGATTGCCTCAGACTAGGGAAAAGGTATCTAGTGCAGTATGATAATCCTGACCATAGCTGCAGACTAAAAGCTTTGCACAGTTAGCTGGGTTGTATGCTTAAACATGGCCTGGTCATCTAGTGGATGTAGAGACATGCCTCTGTCTAGGGGACATGGTGGGGGGGGTGTACTGGAATGAAGTTTCATAGGTATGTGTATAAGTAGTAACCCCCCCCCCCTTCTTGTATTAGACACTTACTAGCGATAATGTGGTTTTGAATACAGTATCCCTTGCATGTTTCTCACATGGCCACTATCTTAAAATGCAAAAATGGAAACTTCCATCCACCATGATGCATGGATAATTGCCACTTAAGCCACCTTGAGATGTTAATGCAGCTTGGTGATGTAAATGTTTAACGCAAATTACTGTCACTGTGTTGGGAGTAGCTGTTTATTGGGACAGAATGAGAAACAACTCTAATGCTGGAAGAGTAAAATAGCATTTTTATTTTCTCTCCCACCCACACAGGTATAGGATTGAAGTGTTTGAAATGCCCCTTTACAGTTTTCAACATTCCTTGCATCACCAGCACTGTGACCTGTAATGCCAATGAGACCTGTGCAACAATCCATGGACAAGCATGTAAGTATTAACCCATGCAGGCTTCTCACAGAGCCCAGAGGGCAACTGTGGCTTGGGAGCATGAGCAAAAATGTAAATGTATTTGATCTTTGAGTTAGTCCCACTAGGCTAGTAATGTTTTCAGGAGAGACCTGAAGTGTTTAAAACTTAGTTACTCTGGGATCTTTTTAGGTCCACCCCTTCTGTTACACTGTAGCATTGCCAATTTATCTACCTGGTGTGGGAATACAACCCACAGACTTCACATCAAAAGGTGAGTGTGATAACCTGTTGCACCACTAATGCTGCAAAAATGACAGGTTCTCCCTTCTGAATTCCTTGGCAGAGGATCTACTCTTGTACATGTCTATACCACCTATACCAAGTGTTTGTAACCAGCCTAGAAAAAGCTGAATACTTGTCTGCAACATGTGCAATGAGCCTGGATGCCCGATGGCTTTGTTTTCATGGAAGCTGAAATATGCTGTGCCTCTGAAAAGACTTCTTCCTGGGCTGGTTTCAGGAAAATAACTTCAGCATGTATTTGACAAGTGTACTGTAGGATGTATTGCAACCTAATGGGTAATATTGAGTATTAAGTAAATAACTGCTACATTTCTCATCCACCCCTACTATAAATGGGCTCTATGACCACTAGATGACTCTCATGAAGATGGTCTGGTGAGGTTGGGCGAGCCATTAACAAACTTTACAATAAGAGGAGAAAGCTATTACATGATAGAACAAAATCCATAAAAGGGAAGTCACCCCTGATCATTATTAGTAAAAAAATACGAGCACTCATAAAATCAACTAAGGCCAATTTTGAGAGAAAAATTGCCATGGATTCAAAGGACAATCATAAGGCCTTTTTCAGCTATGTTAGGAACCTGGGTGGAAACTCACAGATATGCTCAGAATTAGTCCAAAATGATACAAAAATCACTGAACCCACAGACATTGCCAACATACTGGCAGACAGGCTCAGTGCAAACTTCACCCCCCTCCCCCCCTTAAGGAGAGATAACTCTCCCAGCAGTGTAGCCTCCCGGACATCTCAAATGCAGGTGAAAGCTGCTCTCTCTAAAGCTAAAAACACAGCATCAATGGGACGGATGGTGTCCCCGGCTGTGTGCTACAGAGCTAAATGAGGAATTAAACCCGCACATAAGGCAGCTGTTTAATCTCAGCCTTACCACAGGATACATGCCCAAGGAGTGGCGTCGGCAACTGTGGTCCCACTCCACAAAGGTGCCTCTATGGACCCTGGTAATTACCGCCCATAAGCTTAACAAGTCTAGTCTGCAAAGCTATGGAGAGGATCATAATGGAGCTCATAAACAAAGATATAGGGGACTTGCAGACATTGGACCCGACCCAGTTTGGCTTTGTCAAGGGAAGATCATGCCTTTTGAACTTGGTGACTTCTTGAAATAGTCACCAAGGCCATTGATGAGGAAAGGCAGTCCATACAGCCTACCTTGACCTTGCAAAGGCTTTGACACAATACCCACTCGGGTATTGTAGAAAAACTTACCAGCTTAAATGTAAACCCATATGTCACAAGATGGGTTGCAAACTGGCTTAAGGACAGAACCCACAGGGTTAGAGTTGCTGGCGCTGTGTCAGACTCCAAGCGGTCACAAGTGGTGTCCCACAGGGCTCGGTCCTTGGCCCCTATTGTTTGGCATCTACTTCTCAGAAGTACAGGCCAACATGGGAGGACTTTGGCTGACAAAGTTTGCAGATGACTGCAAACTGGGCCATAGTGGAAAGTGCATCGGACACTGATATCCTTCAGAAGGGACTCACGGAAACAGATAGCTGGTGCCAGAGCCATGGCCTGAAGTTAAACGCCAAAAATGTATAGTCATACCCTTCGGGAAAAACAAGGTAACCCCAAGCTACCATATAGGTGGCAATCCACTAAGCACAGAAGAGGTTATCAGGGACCTGGGGACCCAGGTTGACAGTGGCCTTTCTTTTGACACTCACATTGCTAAAGTGGTTAGAAAGACCTTCTACATTGCCCACCTGATCATGAAGGGATTCACATCCAGATCTAGTGAGGTCATTGTTCCCTGTACTCTTCACTTATCAGACCAATGATAGTACAATGCCCATTCGGGATGTATCTCACCCGACATCTGCAGCAATTGGAGAGACCCCAAAGTTCCTCACCAAAAGGATAAAGGGACTCCAAAATCTGTCATATGCTGCCAGATTGAAGAAACTCCAGCTCTATTCAGTCGCATACCGTCTGCTCAGAGGTGACATGTGCCTGACATACAAGGCCATGTCCAACCCGAATTAATGGACATGCTCCACCTCAAAAATCCACATGCAGCAAAAGCACTAGAGCAAGGGACTTAAACCTTACGACGGATATAAATAGGACGTGCTGGAGGGATAGATTTATCACTCAGAGACTCCCTATGCTGTGGAATAAAATCCCGGTCCATGTGAGGCAGAGCACCTCGCTGACTCTGTTCAAGAGAAATCTAGACCTGTGGATGGGAGATCGTAGGTTTACCCCGGGAATCATCTCTGGGTCACTGCTGGACAGAGGCACAACAAACTAATGGGCACAGTATTTTTTCATATAAGGGGTGGCGTAAGCCACAATAATTTGGGCTAGGCTTATAAATGCCTTAGGGCAGATAGCCTAGTATAAACCTATGAACCTATGAACCTATGAAATGTAGATCATGCACTTCACACCAGTATACTGACACTTTTTTTTAATTTGATGCAAAAATGTTGGGACCGGTACAAGTCCATACTAGGATGTACAAAGAACTTCAGCATGACTGCTGACTTACAAATCCACCCAGTCTAGGGACTAGCCTGGAACAGACAATTACAAAACACAGGGGAATCTAGGTCTGGGAACGGGTGATGTTATTGCACCTTCTGGGCTACAATGCCCCTCTTCATGCAGACTACTAAAATTGGCAAATGTAAGGAATTGCTGGGTAACTTCAACAAGGACATTTTACATGTGGATTGAGCCTAAATGTTTACAAAATTGCAACTATAATGACTATGAACGCCGCCTGGCTATAACTCACCACCGCCTTCTGCTAGGAAAACATGTGACTTTTCTACGTATGTCTTTGTACGGGTGGTCGCGGGTCATCACATGGCATATGAGAATCACTTTAGGGGTGGGCAAAAATTAGTTTTTTCCTACCACTTTACAGGTAGAGCAAACTACCTCTCCATGTGGATCCCAACTTGATTGTTAGGCGGATATTATTAGCTGCTTTCTTTCCGGGAAAACAAATTGTGTATCCCCTAACTCTTGTACATGGGCATTACATTTGGCAGGCATCACTCTTTTTTGGTAAAGTTTAACAGATTGATAACATAGGTGTATGCTGGTGGGTTGTAAA
>NW_025060121.1:0-4974 GCF_019279795.1 Protopterus annectens
ATTTTACTACACTGTCTGTCTGGGGCCACTGTTTTTTTATGTCGGGCCCACATTCATGCCATCTTTCAGATGGTGACAGATATTACATCCACAATTACTGGCTACTGCTGGAATGTGTCTTGCTGGGATGCATTGTTTTGTACTAGTTGGAGAACTTGGCCCTAAGTACGGGCCCAAATGCCCAAAGGACAAAACCCACCATGCCTACATGCTGACCACTCTCACACAATATACAACACACACCAACCTGACAAGCACAGTCCTGCATATTGTACACGTGCTACAATCTATCCTGCTACTTTGGCCAACTCAGGTAATCTGTGCTCCACTGTTATTATACCTACACATACATGTTACTACATTTCTACATAGGATTGTGGGGGGGGGCACACCTGACAACTGTACACATTTGCTATGAGTGTACTGGTATTTCGGGTACTCCATTTCATTCTGTATTCTGACCTATAAGCCAGACTAGAGGCATATCAGTGTACTACAGTTCTTAGGTTTTATTGACCTACAGTTTAGTTTCAGACTTCTTGCCCTTCAGAACTAACATCCCACTGCCTGACCTGTTGTAGTCTGTCTGTGTAGGTCTGGGGGGGCTGTTCTACATAGCCATCAATCAGAGGCCTTAGCACAGCCTTTCTGTGTGTTTGTCTACACCTGTCCTGTTGGCTGAGACGATTGTTGGGTATGTGAGCCTCACTGAATGGCATGTGTGTGTCCTATAGACACACATTTGGGCCACCACATTTCCTGCAGTGGGTTTTGTCCCCTTGTGTCTAGTACTGGCTTCTATGGTGACACCAGTATTTGTTACAGGTTTCATGCTGCCAATATAGGTGTCTACTGTCTGCTGGCATCCCATTCAGCCACTCGATTCCCTTGCATGCTCACATCCATACCATAGATACAAGTAAACAAAACATACTACTCCATTCAGCAATTGATAGAGAGAGTGACTTACCTTGTGGTTGTGCCAGTATTGAGGATGGTGCTAGAGGGCTGACTATGTTTGATGCACATAGTACACTCCCTATACATGGTTAAGCACAGGTAGTGTCATGTTTGGCATCCCATTTACTGTATGTGCGAGTCAGAGAGACGTGTCATTCCCTGGGTTCCTACCATGTCAGTGTATGTGCTATTCATTGCCTCTTTGCTAAGGCCTGGGCATACTGGGAAAGCCTCCTTCTGCCTAATGGGGCAGGCTATGGTTGTTCCTCCCCTGAGTCACTCTGTGCCTGTGCAGGCCTTGGCAATGGTGGGGGGCTGTGTGGCCCTACCCCATACTGTTCCTGCTGTAGCTGTTTCCACAGGATCATATTGTGCAGCATGGCACATACAATGACAATTTGGGTACATGTAGCTGGTGAGTACTGCAAGGCTCCACCAAATATGTCCAGGCACCTGAACCGTGACTTGAGCATCCCAAACACATGCTCTAATATGATTCTGGTCTGTGCGTGTGCCTCATTATGGAGTTCTTGTTCAGGTTTGTGTGCATTTCTGATAGGTGTCATCAGCAACGACTCCAGTGTGTAACCAGCATCCCCACTAGGTGGCCATAAGGGATGTGCCCATTGACAAATCTCTGGTACAGCTGCATCATATGCCAGTTGTGGGAGTCGTGATAACTTCCAGGGCAGCCAGCACATACATTCATTATAATGCCCTGGGCATCACACATGACCTAGCAGTTAATGGAGGGGAAGCCCTTGTGGTTTATGTAGGCCCTACCCCGCTCACTGGGTGGTGCTTTGACGTGTATGTGCATGTAGTCTATAGCACCCATTACCTCAGGGTATTCTGCTATTTGGTGGTAGAGACGCATATTGCTGGTCAACGCCTCACAGGTGTTGAGGAAATATATGTGCTTACCGGTATATGCTGACATGGCATCCAGGAACTGGTGGAGTACCCTGGATGCTGATGCCTGTGAGATTCCTTGATATCCCCAATTGGCCTTTGGAAGGTACCTGTGGTTAGTATACTTAGACCTACACATACCTTGGTATCAACTGGGATGGGTTCCCCTCTGTTGGTTCTGTGTGTGAGGCATGGCCGACACAGTTCAACAATTTCCTGTAAGAGGTCCCTGTTCACCCTATAGCAGTCTACTATCTCCAGATCATGTAACCCCTGGTAGGTTACCCTGGTCTGTACACTCTTCTCCTTCTTCTCACTGTGGGTTGGTCATCAGCATTCTCATCCTCAACACCCTCAGCCTCTTCCACATGTTGATTTATGAGAGCTAATACAGCCCCTATATTTTGTTGCTTTTGTTATGTAAATTTCCCTGTTTGTGTACACGTGTTAAGTTTGGGGAAAAAAAGGGGGAAAGGTTTTTGCATAGTTTATAGTAGTGTGCTGGTCGGGGCTGCCCTTGTAATTGGCTGATTCTGATACATTTCACCTGCCAGCTATGCTAGTTCTCCTTGATTACCTTCCTACTGCTTTTTCCCTTCCCATTTCCTTTTTTGAGCCCAGAGGCTCAGATGTGCAGGGGTTTATTTCCGGGTTTTTTTTTGGGGTTTAAAAACCTGTTTAGGTAATTTAAAGTGCAGGCAGCTTCAGACACACCCCTTCCTTGCTCTGCAAAGCAAAAACCAAAACAGGGCCCAAAACACAGTATGCCTGACCCCCCTTTTGATGTTAGCTACTCTTAGGCTTGCACATGATCTTCCTGCACCAAAGGTTTGCAACCCATGGGGGAAATCTGTAATTCAGTATCATTCCCTCATTTGCATAGGATTGCCTGCTAATGTAGTTACAAGTCCCACACTGAGCCTTCCCCTTAGCAACCACTATTTCTGGCCTTGTTGTCTTCTCCCTTTTGATTATAATAGCAAAATTGTGATTTTGCGGGAATTTTTTCAGGGTTTTTTTATTTTCTGGCCAATCCCATTTGCTGCCCTATCTTAAACAGAAATCCAAAAAAAAAAGTTATTTATTTTTTTTTTCCATGCCAATGGCCATATATTTGGCCATTGGCATGTTTTCATTATATATACCCTTTATTTAGCTGTCATGGTCTTTTTATTTTGCAGAAATGTATGGTTACAAACCCGTACTTTTCCCGGGGTTCCCTAGTCCTGCGGAGGGCCCAGCTTCCTGAAAAAATTCACCTCATTTGCATGGTTTTAAACAGGAGTGGTGTCTGTGCAGGAATAGTAGTGTTTGCAGGTCCCAGGAGCTTTTTCCCCATCTCGGCTATTGCCTCCAGCAGCTCCTGCACTATTCCTGCTGCATGCAGAGCTTGCTGAATCCGGGGTATATATATATATATATATATATATATATATATATATATATATATATATATTTTATATGTATATGGATTCTTCACAGCTCAAGGTTTCAAAATTTTGAAGTGCAAATGGTCAAGACCATAAGATAAATTTTAAACTTTAAAGAATGGAGACCCATACAGCACTGAATGAGAAATCTGCCTTTTTTTACAGTGCATCTCAGACTTTATATCATTTAACAGGGGGGGGGGTAGCAGTTAAAAAATTTTTTTTTTTTAATTAATTTCAAAGTTTAAAATTAAATTTTATGCAAATTTGAGTTTGAAGTTTGAAATTTTTAAAATTATATACATATATATTTTATATATATAAAATATATATATATATATATATATATATATATATATATATATAAAAAACAAAAACATTTATTCCCCCTTTTTAAAATGTGGAGATAAAAAGATGATCACACAACACCTGACATAAAATTTAATTTTCCACCCAGGTGAGTAACCACTTGGCCATCCTGTTGAACTTTCCCACTCCATGATAGTGCAACTATTGGATAATTAGTTAGTTGGGGTTTTGGTTTTTTCTGTTTACATTTTTTATGGGCAGTTTCTGACCTGGGGGAAGTTTTGGGGGTTTTTGCTGGGTGATTTCATCCTGAAGTTTAGGGGAAACATTTTTTTCTTGGAACAAAACCAATTATATATATATATATATTTTATATATATATATATATATATATATATATATATATAATATATATAAAATATATATATATATATATATATAATATAATATATATTATATAAAAAAATATATATATAAATATATATATATATATATATATAATATATAATATATATATATATATATATAAAATGGTGTGTGTGTGTGTGTGTGTGTGTTTTGTGTGAAATTTTTTTAGCTGCATTCGAATTTGAAGTTTTGAGTTATTCTGTCTCAATTTCTACAGTAATTTATAATTCATTGGTATGCATAAAACTGTTGATGTTTTCTTATTAATTTTTGGGGGCATGTACAGTCTTAAAAATAGACATGTGAATCACTATTATGTCATTTTATACCCCCCTTGAATCCAAAACAATCCACATGACTACTGTGACATACAAAATGTGAGTTTATTATGACATTTAAATCTCTCAGTTTGCATTCAAGATGGAATATAAAGTATTATAATATGCTGACAAAGTCTATGTCATTTAAAAATATATTATAATTGTTTAACCCCCGATTCAGCAAGCCCCGCACAGTGTGCAGGACTAGTGGGGAGCTCCAGCAGGCAAAGTTGGGGGATCCAGGAATAAGCTGTAGGGATTTCATGAATTTTCTAGTCCCCAGGACTCAGCCTCTGTATACATTACCCCATTTGCAGGTGAAATATGCAAATGGAAAGTGATCCAGGAAGCTGGAAGCAGTCCGAGGACTAGAATCTGCAAAATGTACTGGCCAGTAACTGAGTACATTTCTGCAAACTAAAAAAAAGACCATGACAACTCCAAATAAATGAATATTTGGAAAAATGCCAATGGCCAAATATAACCATTGGAAAAATTAAAAAAAATAAAATCAACTTTTATTTTTTTTGCTGATCTTCTGTTTAAGTGTAAGCAGCCAAAAAAAAATAAAAAAAAAATAATTCTTCACTTATCAGACCAATGATTTTTCCCCCCCGCCTAGACATCACAGTTGG
>NW_025060122.1:0-5448 GCF_019279795.1 Protopterus annectens
CATTTTTGGCATAACCTGTACACATTTCAATTCGTACAATACCAAAGTAAACGCAACCAGTCCAGGTTTATAATTTTATTGACAGGCAGTTAAAGTTTTATTTATATATAACCTATATGACACTATTACTGTAATACTGTCTGGTTTATTCAGTACAAATCATATCCACTTTTAATACTGCAAAGTGACATTGTACTCCTTTATATTTCTTTGGTATGAATACTACAAGCTAGATTGTTACTACAAGCTAGATTTTTACTCACCAGCCTCACAACCCACCCTTAGCATCCTGCTTGCATGGGCTTCCTGGTTCGCAGCCCACTCATCTGGAGCTGTAAAGAAGATAGAGAAACATTTATGCATGCCTATCCATCACAAACACAGGCTGGACTTTGGTAAACAGTTATTGATATTAATACATACACACACCTGGGACATCCCTCTGCCATGCATCCTGGACCTACTGGTCCAGGAGCTGCCTCTTCCTCTGCTTCAAGTTGGCAAATTGATGCTGGACCTGCTCACCAGTCCGTGGGATGCCAGTGGCACTGGTGAGATCATGAATGAGACTTTCCCAAGCTTCCGCTTTGTATTGGGAGCCCTGGTACTGGTCCTGCAGCAGTCTCAGTTCATGTTTTTTTTACAAGGAGTCCAACCATGACCCTGGACTCCTGTATGCCCCAGCGCTGAGCCCAAAAGTGCACAACCTCCCCAACACCAGCCATAGTGCCAACAGTGGGGACCTACAACCGGTTATGAGCTGTATTCCCACGTGAGGTTTTGAATATGCTTGGCTAAGCACTGGGCAAACCCGCTTAGCTGGTATAAGAATTGCTTAGAGGAGTAGATGCTAAGCATTGCTTACCAGTGCGTAAATCTGCTTAGCTACACTAATTCTTGCTTAGAATTTACATTTAAGCAGTGCTTATACTGCCTAAACAAAGCTGAGCAAAAGTTAGCATTGTTCAGCTTTTTTAACATATAAAAATGAATGGAGTGAATGGAGACTCAAACAGCAAATGCCTGCTTGCTAAGCAAAAGTTGTAACCACTACGCTATTTCACTTTATTCTGTTTTGGCCATATATTTGTATTTCGCTCATTGGAATGTGTAAGCTAGGCTGAGCATAGCTGCACAATGCGCACTACTGTTCAGCTACTCTTAAACTTTTTTGCGGACAGAAAAAAAAAATATGTATCTGTTTTATTTTTATTTACTGTAGGGGTTTGCACATTGCCTTTTGTACCATTATCTATGTATTGTTCTTGCAAACTTAGAAAGTTGATAGAATACATAGGTTTTGCATTAGCTTAATGTTTTGGTCCAGTGGAGTCGGGGAGGTGCACATTTTAGGAGGAATACACCAAAATATATGAGTCAACTATCAGTACACATTTCAAAGATAGTTGTGAGGTAAGCTCCATGGTTACTTACCTCTCAACTGTACAGATTTTCACAGAATGTCCAGATTTTTAGCTCATATTTTTGGACTGTTCCTCATTTTTCCTGACAAATCACTGGGATTATCTCCGGATTGAAGTAATTAAATAATGACATAACATTTGAGTTTTAGACTTCAAATCCTTCAGAATATTAAGACGAACCCTGTTACTCTCTAGCAACTTAGTTTATTAGAGCAATATTTAAAATATGCCCCTATTTGTCCTCCCATTTTTCTCAAGCTTTGTCCAGCTTTTTGGCATTAAGAGGTTGAGAGGTATGCAGATCTGGACATTCTGTGTAAATCTCTACAGCTGAGAGGTACATTGTGCATTTGCACCATTTCCTGCTTCTGCAGAATGCCGAAGTGCTGTACGGCACTTTAGCAATACAGGAGGAGTGTCACAGAAGCTGTGACGCACCCCCTGTATTGCTTTCCTGTTTGGTGGTTTTATTTCAGTGTTTGCAGACACTGAAATGATTTATTTTGCAATTCAGTGTTCGTGGACACTGAAATACTGGCATAATATTAGAGCTATGCTCTAATATATTATGCCAGTATGGCTTAGAAAGTGCTGTACGCCACTTTCTGAGTGCATGGGACATGTTAGACGCCCCCTGCACTTGTACACAGATCATGTCCATGTAGAGCATACAGCAGCGTGGCTTCATTAATATGCAAGGTGCGCTGCTGCGGTCACGATCCACTCCATGCAGGAATAGCACTATTCCTGCAAGGAGCTTAATGAATCCTGGGAGGAGTCTATATATTCTGGTGGATTGTACATATTAAAGTAGAATCATTGGCATATCATACTATATTTGCTTGGTCAACGGCAGTATGAAGTTTGTTTATACACATATTAAAGAGAAGGGGTCCTGCTATAGAGCCCCGAGGTACTGCTATAGTAACTGAAAGAGAGGAAGAGGCCTTTTTGCCATTTGACTGCTTGATACATTCATAATAGATAACTAAGAACCATTAAGGGAGAATTGAGATAGACCTATAGAAGAGAGGTCAGTGACTAAGTTTTGATATGATACAGTGTTGAAACCTTTAGATACATCTATGAACACAACTGACACTAGGTGACTATAGCTCTTATGCTGGTTTATAGTATCTGTGAAGTGAAGGAGGGCAGTGGTTGTGCTGTGGTGGGGTCTGAAACCATGCTGTGTTTCCAAGAGCTAATTATTTAAATTTGGGTGATGTAGAAGCTGAGCAAGAATGCATTTTTCAAGTATTATGACAGAGGGAAGAAGACTGCAGCCTCTAGTTATTAAACTCTGTAAATGTGCCACCTTTGTGTAAATGTATAATAAAGTTTTTTTTTCCAGATGGAAGAAACATATTTTTCAGATATAGGTCTATCTATCAATATAGTGATGGGAAAAGCTTCCATCTGTAGCCATTTTTAAGTAGTCCAAGGGGAGATGATCAGCAGGTAAGGGTGGTTGATTTTAAGTTATACAGGTAATTTTTAATGGTGATAGTAGGTATTGCGCTGAAGTCAAATAGCTGAAGATATTTAGCAGAGGCTGTAGGTATTGAGAAGGAACTGGAAGTATTAATATTAAGGGGACAATATTGTCTGTATAAAATAGTTTTCAAAGTGTATGGGAACTGAATCCGTAGTATTGTTGGATATAGGGGTGGGGGTGGTAGTTTGACCTGGATGTGATAGTTTGTTAATGCATGTTCAGAAGTGTTTTGGGTTGTTTTGAGGTTTATTTTAGAGAACATTATAATAGGTTTGCTTGTCATGTTTTATTTTGGTATTATGTCCTATTCCTTATTTGCCTGAAAAATTGAAATGTGTTTTATGCTCTATTTTTTTTATCCACTCTTTCCAGGCTTTGTCACACTGCTGCATTAATTTCTTAGTTTCCCTTGTTAGCCATGGTGCAGTGTTGGATTTGACCCTTTTGCTACGTACTGGGGCAAGGTCGTTGAGAAATTTTAGGACTATATCACTGAAGTGTGCGATGACAGAGTGTAAGGGCATGTGTTTTAGTATTTCCAGTTATATTGTGTTTAAGTATTTGATAAAAATGTGTTTGTCAAGCTTTTTGTGTAACAAACTTAGCTGTAAATTGTATGTTTACCTTGGCTATTGTAACTTCTGAGAGCATAAGTAAATTGGTAGTTACTTAGGATTTCTGGAAGGCTACTGGCTACACTAATTTTGTTGGGTTTATTAGTAAGAATCCATTTTAAGGTAGATTTCCTACCAGAACGTTTGTACACTCTAGTAACTAATGTAATTAACTGTGTAAAGCCATGCAGGTTTATGGAATCAGATTGTGCTGCCATTGAAAAGTTGCCAATCTGTATTTAGTTTCCTAGTATTATTGTTTCATTTGTATATGGCGGGAAATTTTGTATATTATATTCTCCACAGTGGTAACGTTTTGGCCTGGTGAGATATATATGGCTGCTAAACAAAGAATTATCCTATTACTGGTTTTGAGGTATGCTATAAGTAGTTCTGCATTATTAAAATGCAGTATTTCAGCTTAATTTCTCCAAATCTTTTGGGTTTGTAATACCATGATAGGAATGTGCCAAAAAGTCAAAAGTATAACTAAAGTTCATGAAATTACTATTGTTTCAGTTTTTTTACTCAAATAATTTTTATTTTGTTTATGAAGAAAAACAGTAAATTTAGATTACAATTCAGTAATAATGAACAGAACAATAACATTATTTACAAATATTTACAAGTGGCCCAATGAAAAAAAAGGACATTCAGCAGATGAAAAGAAAAAAAAAATTCACAAATCAACAAAATTCAATGCCTCTTTGATCTCATATGATGGAGACTGTATCCATTTGTGTTGTTTCAATAAGTGAAAGTATTTTGTTCCAAGGGTTATTTGTCCAACTTCTGGGACAAATTCTTTCTTCCTTGACTTTTATCTCCTTTTGTGCAGTCTCTTTTAGTAAGAACAAAAAGTCTTCAAAGCATGGAAAGGTAGTGGATTTCCATTTCCTTGTGATACACTTTCTGGCTACAGCCAAAATAGTCCATAAAAGATATTGATCTTTTTTATTCATTACTACTGTTTCATCAACATTCAGAAAAATTTGAGATTTTGTCAAGACAAATGAATCAGTAAAAATGCCTTGAAGAAATTTACCAATTTCATCCCAATATTTTTTAATGCAGTCATAAAAAATATGTAACCAATCTGCTTCACATCTTAAAGAACATCTCCAACAAATAACATTTTGTGTAGAATTGAATTTAGCTATTTTGCTAGGAGCGTAAAAGGCTCTATGCAAAAATTTCCAAGTAAAAATTCTCCAAGTTTGAACATTAGAAGTTAGTTTGATGGAATATAATAAGTTATTTTACAATCATTTGAAGGATTTGTTGATAAACCTTTAGTTATAAAATTCCAAGTGTTTTGATCAGTTTTAATCTTATAGACTATTAGAATTTTATATAATTTAGAAATTGAATTTGACCAGTTATAATTATTATAGATCGATTCATATACATAGTTTATGAATTTTGGTTTAGATTTAAAGGGTGAATCATTAATAATTCTGCATAGATCTTTAGAATAAAGTAAATTTTTTTGGAGATTTATCCAATCTACATTTGTTATATCACATTAATTTATGACTTTATGACTACTTAATACTCCGAGGTTGTTTATACATTGGATCCAGCATATAAAGTTTGTAGATTCCCAATTAATAAGTGTGCTATCATGAATTTTATTTATAATTTTTTTGAGATATTAAATGGGATTAATAATTCAAACCATAGTTTTATGTCAACATTGGAGATTATAAAAGTTCTAAGTAAATTATAGATCTAATTTAAGTATGTTAGATTGATGGGTTTTGAGGTATTATTTTGAAAATTAATTCATAGTATGTGCCAAAATATATTCTTGTGATTATTCAAAGATACGTTTTTTGTTAATTTGTTTTCATTTAAGAAAATAACCATATGCAAAATTTTCCTGGCAGAAGAGAAGTTTGGGTTTATCCAA